>NW_017096829.1:221407-221866 GCF_001412225.1 Nicrophorus vespilloides
GAACTGCATGCGGTATTACAAGTAAAACGTATGTTCCTGTGTACTCGATTCATTATGCTACTTGTCGTTTTTTTGGTGTAACTCGTTTGTTCTTCCGACTCTGAACTTAACATATGCATATTTTGTTCATATCGCATATTTTGTTCTATCTAAGTTTAGGTAATTAGGCATATTCAGACTTAAAAAATATAATATGCCAATCAGATGCTTAAACCCATTTGCAAAAAAACAACTTACTCTATTGGATTCGTACGTAGTGATATTTCTAAATCCATGAAAACTTGCTTGATAGTTTCACCGTCAATTTGTTGTTTCTGTAATAGATGAACAATTTATAGAGTTAATAACATATGTTAAAGATTTTTTGAGTGGAAAATTTCATAAAATGAACAATTGAATTATATTTATGTCTTGAATAAATATAATGTCAAAAATTAATAGGGTGACTAATAGCCAAAT
>NW_017096830.1:0-109194 GCF_001412225.1 Nicrophorus vespilloides
TAAGTATTTAAACGACCTCACTATAGTCAACATATTACTACAATTACTAGATAATCTTTATAAGGAAATAAAGTTACAAAACTCTAACTTTGATCCAAACAAATCTAGGACAGTGAAAACATCTAACAAATGTGCTTCATATTGTAATACAGAAACAAGTTTTAGATATATAAACAACTATATCTGTTTTTCAAGAAGTAGGATTGTCAGTAATGCAAAATATTTAATTACATTGTATCGAGTTCTCACTTTACAAAAACAACGGATAGAAAATAAGTTATAGAACTTCCTGTATATTAATTTCCAGGAATTGTTCGAGAAAAAAAAATAACATTCTCGAAATATTATTTATTTTCGAAATATTTCAATAAATAATTGGCCAGAAATTATAAACAAAAATGAACAATAATCAAATCAAAAACATATTTCCCCTGAGCAAAGTGGGGCAATAAAAATTGTTAAATAAATAAATTAAAACCTTAAAAACAATTCCATAAAAATAAATAAAATGGGACAAAGTATTTAAACCCTTTTGTATTTCCAGTTTCTCGCTTTGATACAAGGTGACAACTAACATATTTTGCTAAGGAATTTTACCAGTTCCATGCTTTGACATAAGGTAACAGCTGTCATTTCACGATCCATTGAAACAGCTTTTAACAAACTGTGAGGTGCAAATATTAGTCATACAATCAAACTGTGAATATTATTTATACATATCTTTTTTTCCCTTTTCATTAAGAACAATATTTAATCGCATCGTTGATCTGATGTTCGAACTCAAAAATTACAACAACAGCTCAGAAGTTACCCAATGATTCAACGGTAGGTGGACATCTGTGTTCTTGAAATAAATCTACCTGATAGCATCTCAACAATATACAAGACTTGCACAATTAAATTTTATTTAAATTTAAACATATTTCATATTTGTACAATAATATTATAAATCACCTCGGTGGTTAGCCCTTTGGCCAGCCTATTAATATATATTTTTAATGTTAGAATTTATTTATGTATAGAATGTACTTACTTTTTTTTCTTATGTATTAATGTTTGGCCAATACATTATTATTATAAATCTTTTAGATTCATATTTTTAATTAAATTAATTAATTTTTCTTGAGTCAATTACTTTATTATTAAATGATAAATACTGTTGTTCTTATTAATAAATAAAGATGATTTGATCAATCATTAGATTAATTACTGAAATGTGTAATTTTCATAATTGAAAATGCATAATTTAATTATCAATATGCATATTTTGCAGCTTAATCAGCCGTCCACTATTCATAATTAAATCAATCAATAATTATGATTCATTGACTTGAAAATAGAAAATATAATTCAGATATATTAGTCTTTGAAATAGAATGACCTTAGCACTGTGTTCAATTATATTTTGTTTCATAGAGTAAACACCATATATTGTTCGTTATTTATATACTCGCCCGGTTTTGATTCATTCGTGAACAGTAGTACATTCAAGCAAAATTTCTACTTTAATTGATAAAATTTACATGAACTAAATAAGTTAAATTAATCATAATGGTAGATGTAAATACAAATAAGCAAGTCATGACACCAGAATAATGTTATCGTGTTTAAATAAATTAATCATAATAAACCTGAATTGGCTCGGTTTCACATATAGGAAAGTTAAACGATTAATTAATTTATTATTTTTGTTTCAAAGACAGATTTTGCTTTCATATGAAAATAAATTAATGAATCTTCTCTTAAACCTAAATGTAATTATAAATATTTATTGGCTATAAATATAATAATATACATTTTTATAAATATCAAAAATTTCCCAATATAATTAAATTTTATATAATAGTTCAGATGTCATCTAAAGTTATAAAATGTATCAAGTACAGTGGAACTTTTGTTCTGTTTCCAAAGTATCGGTTACCAAATTTTTAACTTATACAATGAATGATGTTATTAATGACAAACAAATTATTTTGACAATTATGAAGATATATAATGCATTTATAATTTGTTAATAGTTAATAGATTATTTGTACTTTGCATTCAAATTAATTACATTTTCATTCGATCGTGATGTATCTTTTGTTATCATTATCTTCTTTTCTGTTTGTTAATCAATATGTTAACATTTGCATTGATCTTATTAATTCTCAAAAATATTTCCAAAGTTCATCAATTGTATATAATAAGGAATCAGTATTTTCGATCGCATTTGCTGAAGAAATAATATTTTTGGTAACAATACTGAAATATACAGATTTTCCAAATTTTTCATCAAACAATTCATAATTTGCATTTGATTAATATGATATTTTCATAATTATGACATCATTTTACCAATTGATTGAATTTGAGTTCGAATATCCAAAAATTAAGTTTGAAGATTTACAATAAATTGCCAAATATTACTACAATGATGTTTGTATTCTAAAAATAATCTTGTCTTGATACAGATTACAATTTTTGCATATTTCTGTAAAACTCATTTAAATGTCCTTCATAAACATACTTAGATTGAATATCAAATTATAGCAATTATAAATTTCATAACATATCAAAAAATTAAGATTTATTGTACAACAAAATATATAATTTCTCAAGAAAAAAAAAAGTAAACTGCGTTAGTAGGTCCAATTGAATAAATGTATTCAGGAGTGTAAAAACAAAAACACTTTCTATTGTTTTAAGATTCATTTGATTCCTGAGCAAAAGTTGATTTCACCTTTCTAAAGATCTTTACTTTTTTTATGTTAATGAAATAATATATTTAATATTTTCTTTATTAGAAATTCCAAGATATAGTAATACTGCTATAATAATACTATCAGATAATTTTTGCAATATAGAAAACGCAGTACTTTTATAAAACCGTATTATACACATAACGTGGAACAAAGATTTGCGACAACCTTCCTATAAAGCATCTCGTATAACGTTGTTGCTATATAATACAACTTCTTTAACTTAAGAACTATTTCGGGAAAAAATTATAGTTTAGATGAAAAATAATTAGTTAATACATTTACCTCAAAATGCATTGGTAGACAATAATATGAATAAATAATAGATTGACAACTTCATTGATGTTTATTTTAGATATCCATTGAACGCGATAAGAATTAATATGATTTATATAAATTCTGAGTTTATTATAACGCGGTTTCCATATTACACTATAACAATCGCGTTGTAGTAGAATTGACTGTACATATTTTGATTGCTCAAGTGATTTAGTAGTTAAGAAAATCTGAAATAATATTTCAAGGTTGAACAATATATTGACGACATGCAAATAAAATAAGCGAAAATGAAATCCATTAAGATAAAGACGGTTATCAAAGGAAACTGCAATCGCAGACGTAATAGAATAGGTGCATCCTGTATTGCGAAATGTGCGGCAAATCAAACAAACGAAAAGACTTTCTGCTGTTTTGCGATTCCGAACCCGAATGGCATTTTCCAGTCATGAGGGCTTTGTGTGTGTCACGTTCAGATCGCATTTTAAGAATAACTAAAATAGATCGGAATCCGAAAATAGCATTTCACTCGCGGAACACATAAATACAATACGAAACCCCACGTAGATTAGGGCGGACTGAACGCACGGAATTTCATCAGAGCCTCTCGATACGTTTCTTCTGACAGATCTGTCAAATTTACAAATATTAATTGGGTCCTAGTTTAAGGGGATTATTGATAATCAAAATATATATAAAAGATAAACGTGTGTTTACATTTAAAGTCATCAACACATGAAAAAACAATTGAATTTATGTTGCAGCAGTGCATGAATCACGGAACCACTTTTATTAGTGTATTCGTGTAAAACGATAATTGAGCCATTGCAAACGGAGGTTTCTTTAAACTGGATGTTAACATTTGTTTCACGTTGTTTGTTTTGGCGGAGATCCAGAAAATTTAAGAGAAAGTTAAATAGCGCCTTTCTTTTTCCGTACACGAGGAATTGGACACGGACAAACGCAATAATATATATGGCAGTTTTAACAAACAGGAAAGAAGTACAAGCGAGATGTTAATTATTTTCTAAGCTCGCAACAGTTATTGCTCGGACAGGTCGCATTGTTTACGGCCGAACTCGATCCGAGTTACGCAATCGGTCGTAACTAGCAACAGCAGCAGCAAGCACAGCGTCAAATGGTCGGTTCGGAGTTTCATTGTAAGGTTATTCGATGTCAATGTCTAACTTCGATTGAGACACTTACACGAATCAAGGTTGGGCCCGAAGTAAACAAAAAATATAAACCAATTCAGTTTGCAATTGTTGTTTGTAATTCATTGATTCTCAGGTTCAGATCAACATTACGTAACGTGTTTGTTACGACATGTATGTAAACTACGAAATTTAAATTTCTACTTACTGAAATTACAGTTATTTTGAATATAAATAACAAAAAAAATACTTTTTGCCCTATTATTATTGTTGAATATAGAAAATCAATTATTATTGTAAATGCGTTTGTTAATACAATATAAAATAAAATACAAATATCTTAATCAATTTATATATACATTCTTGAATTGGCCAAACCGTCTAATACAGTCTGAATTTGATTGTTTATGGCTATTTCTCTTTAATTTAACAATTAAATATACAGAGTTGATAAATTGTCTTATCAATTCGAGATCAATTGTTGGTTCTTACGACAGGAACTTCTTTAATTTCGTCTGCATTTTCTTTGTGTTCGTCCAGCAATACATTTATAACATTTACTTCAGCGAAATTTTTTGGATAACTTACCCTCTATTGCATACTAATCCCAAAATGGTTAAGTTCCCCATAATATCGATATGATGGAGATACTTATTAGATACATATTAATATATACTAGTACAAAGCTTGTAGCCACCTGTTAAGGTTAGACATTTTACATAGTACAACTTCTTTCCAAGAATTATCATTGTTATCAATTGTGTTTTTAATGATGTATTACTCCCTTATTCAATTGTTGAATCAGGAAAGTTGTATTTGCTGCAAGAAATTGCGGGTTTCTTTATATCGTAGCTTCGTCAAAGATAACGTTAATAGAAGTAAAAACAGATTTATTAACAGATTGATTATAACAATTAAGCGTCAAACTCATGTAAAGTATATAAAATGAAATAAATTACTACCTACATATTGCAAAAATCCAATATCGAGCGAAATTACCCAGTTATTGTAATTATTATTAATTATCAAATATTGTCAACAAATTTAATTTATTTTCGAAAGATTACTTCTAATTATTTGACTTCTTATAGATTTCAAAAATTAAATAAAAATATGCACCTTTAAGATGTTAAATTGTTATATCTAATTTTTCGGTGGCAATCGCAAGCCCGACAACCCAAATCCCGACGTTCGAATTCCCGATTGTATTGAAATCCTGACTTTCGAAATCCCGAGTGTATCGAAATCCCGACTACCATAATCCCGACAATCAAAATCCCGACTATATCGAAATTCCGGTCTTTCGGTTGTCGGGCTTGCGATATAGACCCCTAATTTTTACACATTAATAAAAAAAAAGAAAGAAAGAAATAAAAAATTATATAACATTTAGTGAATATATTTTTTTCTTGCTCAATAACCTGTTTATATTTAATATTTGAAATGAAAGAAAGCATGTAATTTGCAAGATTTGTCCACAAGTACATTTATCTTCTAACTTTAGACAATAACGTTGGTAATAAACAATCCGATTTTATTTCGATGTTTTAGTGCTTAAGATTTACGAGCCATAAAGGATTATTATATTGCAAAAGTAGAAAAAAAATGAATTCACGTTTATAGACTGTAACAAAATTCCATGAAACTGTACGTGTGAAAACGTTTATTATTAAAAAAACTGGAACTTCCTTTTTCGCTTTTATATTTTCTTAAACATTAAATACTGCAAATTGTAAAATATATTTTTTATATTTACTTAATTAAATAAATAAGAATATGTTAAGAAAATATATAATATAGAATCTTGTAGAATAGAAAAGTAATAAATAGTATCATTAATATTTATGCTTAACTAATGAGAAAATTTGGTTATAATAAAATGAAATACAGGTTGAAATAATAGCAGTATTCAGAAAAAAATATAAGGTTTAATTACATTACAACATTAATATTTTATATCAACATTCATTCTTAGATTTTGAATTTTTATACAATTTATATAATTTTAAATTCTAACTTCTTTTTAAAAACATTAAAATATAAACAATAAATATTATCAAAATTGAAAATAATATAGGACAAAATTAAAGTATATATTTGTAAACATATATTAAATTTTATAATAATGTATACTACAGAAATTACTAATAGATATCAAGAAATAAATATAATATTTGGGCGATCAATTGCAATGATTCATACCTTTTTTTTGTCTCAAATTATTATATAACTGCAATTAATGTTGTTATTACTTTTACTTTAACATTAACATAATTACAATAACCTAATAATTTAATTAACGTTTTTTTAAGAAACTCCTTTAAAGCATCAGAATTCTTAAAATGATGATCATATAAACTTCTACTATTTCATTAATGTAATGTGCACTTATGCATTAGAAACGTTCTAATAATTCAAGGACAATTATTGATCTTTTGTCCGGACATTTAACATTTTATTTAATTACATATAATCATTTGTCATCTGGTAACTCCGATTTGTATATATTTTTACATAAGAAACAACTTTATTTTCTTATAACTCTGAATAATTGTCCAATTATTAGCTTTAACTCTTTGAGGGGCAGTGGTTCACGCATTGTACCACCTTTTGAACATGCCTAGTGGCGCATTATTATAATTTTCTTGGATTTGTCTAGGAAAGAGAATTCAGTTGACTAGAAATTTCTGGCCTCTCAAAGAGTTAAAGTAAAATATATATATATATAAAAAATATAAACTAATAAAACTAATCCTACAAATAAAAGTGTAATCAATTATAATTGTTGTAAAAAAAATATTTATTTTAGTTTGTGTTATATTTTTCATCATGAATAAAATTGTAATAATAATTAGATCAATTAATATAATTAAATTTATTGAGATTCATTATAATATCGAATATAACTGATAAGATAATTAAAAATTAAATTAAAATGATCAGAGATTGTCATAAAATTAATAGCGGCAAGTTGCGTAATCGTCGGTCAATTCTTTTATACGCTAATGGCTATTTGATAACATGTAATTTTAAGGTTCAAGTAAAAACAATAATCGGAGAAGATAAAACATTGAAAACTGGAACAGAATAAGTGGCCGGCTATTGGAGCTCGTTACATAAGGAAACGATTTTCCGGACGATTTACATTTTATTGTTTCGTACGAATAAATTAAGCGCAAAGTTCGCGTCCTTAATGCTTACGTGTTTTCTGAGCGTCCCGCAAAATGAGGTCGATTTTCAAGATTTCATTATTGGTAAATAATCAATTTAAATATTTTCATGTAGAAAATATAGTACACATATATAAATACACACACCGGTTTGCAATTGTTAATTGAAAACCGGTGTGAGGAGTCGTACGTTATGTGCGAGTTATCAAATGAATGCAAGGACAAATCAATCGATAATTAGTGCATCCTTCGGATTGGATGAAGGAGGAGGATGTAAGTAAATAGGACTTACCGAAAAAGTCCTCCCAAGTGTCACTGTGCTCCTTGTCATCGCACATTTTCCGGAGTTCCTCTTCGTCGAATGTAGGATATCAAATAAATCAGAATGCACATGCACTTGGTGAATGGAAAACAGAACAGAAAAAAAAATGTAAACAAAACGGTTATCACATGGTGCACAGGTGGCGGAATGTCTTCGATATTGTTATCGATTTATTGATGAAAGGGTTGAAAAAAGGTGTTGCTGTTTCGTGTGGGTCGTCGGTGGTACTCGCGTTTCAATGCATTTTTCCCGTTCGGATGGGAGCGCACGTTTTGTACGTACAGATCCGGCGCTCGCACTTGGAAGAATGCGCCTCGACAACATGTAGGTAACGCCAGGCTGTGGCGCATGACAATCATATGCCCAAACGCACACACACACATACACCAAGACTGCACCGGCTAAGGTGAGGTGCACCTTCTTGATTCACTTTTGCATTCGCCCAGTCTGAGTCTCAAGAACTGCTTATAGATATCACTCGTGCAACACTTTTGCCGTGTTGCAAAAGTGTTGCTCTTACACGATTAAAGAATCGCAACCTCTCACAACATAGCACATTGAAGGTTCAAAGTTTGAACGTTCATAGCCAATAGTTTCAACGGTAGATCTTAATTATTGAACTCTTTAGTTTCCGCTCTTTTGAATCCGCTCAGTCTAGAACTCAAAAACTACATACAGGTAACCCTCATACAACACTGTACTTTTACAAAACACTTTTGCACTAACACGATTAGATAATTGCAATAAAAACTCTTGCAACACGCTATTAGTAAAGCTCAAAGTTTTAAAATATTCTTTATTATTATGACAGCCTATGAGAATTATGGAGTTATTTTTATTATAGGTTATGTATATGGTTTATGTAGCACTCGGCTAAGTCGATTCACTTTACATTCGCCCAGTCTGGATCTCACGTGTTACACTTTTGACTTTTGTAACACAATTTTGCTCTAACACGTTTAGAGAATTGAAGACTTAAAGTTTGAACTCTTGAGTTTTCTTCAGAGCCAATGGTTTCAAAGATAGATTTTCTTAATTATCTAATTATTTTTTGAATTCGTTCAGTCTAGAACTCAAAAACTCCATACACGATTAAATAATTGCACTAAAAACTCTTGCAACACGTTATTAGTAAAGCTCAAAGTTTGGATCTATCCTGTATAATTATGACAGCCAATGAGTGTTATGGAGTTAGATTTATTATAGGTTATGTATTATTAAAAAATACTAGTGATATATATAAACTAGTGACTAAAACTAGTGACATATATAATCATCTAAATCAGTGGTTTCCAAAATTTTTACACATTTGGAAATATGAAATATTTTATAGACCGGTTGACGGTTAAGATGGAAATCAAAAGAAATGTAGGTTATATTTAATAAATTTAATCAATAATTGAATATTCTAAAAATACATTTCGCGAAAAATATGACCTGAATTACGCAGCGGACCACAGGGGCTGAATTAGACATTTTCTTTATTGGCTGCAAACCAATATGCCATTCACTAGAATGTATGTCCCCTTACGGTTCAAAAAATATAAATAGACAGAACTAACCCCAGTTTTGGTTAATTTCTTATAGACAAGTGGTTGTTCGCGAAATGATAATTGTGTTAAAACGTAAAAAAAATGGTATGCAATGCAATTACAAACAAATGTGTTGGGTTGTGAGGCAAGATGGTTGAGAAACACTGGTCTATAGAAAAGTTGTGCATAAAACTAATATCACTGCAGAAATTTACCAATATTTTGTTTTCTCCTTTATTGTACTAAAATAATTCAAAAATGTAATTGAAATATTATATAAAATAATGTACGAATATCATGCACATGAAATTAATGATGACTATGCAAAATTTAAAATGCATTCGAGAAAGATACTTGTGAATTGCACAATCCGTATAATGGCATTAAAATAAGAACTAAATCTTATATGAAAAGATTTAATCTCAACTTGAAAAAATAAAGTTGTCTGAAAATTAAGGTTAATGATGACTGAACAAATATTTAATTACATTAACATTCATTATTTTGCTCGTCAAAAGGCAATAATAAAAAAATAACCTATTTAAGGAAACTTCATTATATCCAAATAAAGTACTCCCTCCGTCCCGAAATAAGTGTCCGATTTCATAAAAATATATGCAAATGGATATATAACGTGTATTTTCACAATTAAATAATAACATACAATAAAAAACATTTGAAAATTTACACTTATGCGTAACATTTAACAAATTAGTAACTATAGACGGTCAAGCAAACGCAGTTTGTCCTTGCTCATGTGAGGAAGCTCGTTGCCTCCTTTATGAAGCATGGTCAATCAAATACTTTATGCATGCCCGCAATGAGTTCATCAATAATGAATGAGACGTTAAAGAAACTCAAATAGAGGACTTTGAAATCGGAGTTGTTTGGTGGTTGACAAACCATTATGTTCCACCCATCTTCAGTACCAGCGCGAATTTCCTCATCATGAAAACTGTATTGTAGTTTAGCATTTAGCACTGTATTTTGATTGGTATGGTTCTACTAGGCCATTTTTCTTTTATCGCGGGACATTTTGCGTAGATTTTGCAATGACGACCGCAATAATTAACTTTAAACAAATTGTCAGCGGGTAAAAAAATAAACTAGTAATTATTACAAAATTTTACCTGTTCACTATAAAAACTATTTTGAAACATGTCAAACTCCAGGCGACTATTAGATTAGAGTCACTTTATTCATAAATAACTACTGATACATTTAATTTCATTATTTCAATAATCCATTAAAAAAAACTAAAATTGGACACTTATTTTGGAACGGACAGAACATTATATATAATGATTGACATTATTATTTAGACCAAATCTAGTAAAAATATTTTCAAAATGATAAGTAAAAATGAATGTTTTCTTTTTTTTATATTAATAGATTTAATTTAATAAAATAATTCACAACAACAAAAACATAAAATAATAATATAACGACGAGATTAATGATGGCTATGTTAGAAAATGATGTATTTAATATATTATATTGTAAAATATAGAATTTATCCAATAACATAGAAATAGTAAAAGTATTACTTTAAGATATATAATCTTAAAAATCTTCGAAAATAAAAGACGTCTCGATATAGAACATCATTAAAATCCAAACGTCATAAGTTGTATGTTATAAACAAATTGAAGAAAAACTACTGCTAACCTAAAGTTCGTCCTGAGATACACCATTGTTTTGACTTGGGACGCCATGGAAAAAAATTGGGAACCCCTATTATAAACAATTGAGTCACAGAATAAAGATGTGATGATTCAAGTAAATAGCACAATTCAAAAATGCGCTAAAAATATATAAACATTGAATGATGCAAATGGTTTTTATACAGTTTAGGAAAATTTGTATATCAATATTGTTTTCTAAAAACATAAAGCCAAATAACTTTTTCAAGATATTTATACACCCACAAAAAATGGTAATGCTGTAGGTGACCTAGTCTGTATATCAAAAACTGCATATATTATTTAGTAATATGTATTTAACCCAGTTACCTCCATAGGGATAATCCATGGAGCTTATCCATCTACTTGGAATTGTAAACATTGAGTTGTATAAGATCTAAGAGTTCTTGGACTGAAAAACTGCGTATGTTTTACAAAGAGAAACAATACCAATACCTGTTCAAAAAAATATATATACTACCAAATAAATTATTTAAAATTTATAAAACTAAACTCAAATAGCAGAATAAAAACACAACAAAGTTGATTTAAAGTCAATTTAAAACCTGCATTTTAAATAAATAATATGAAACGAAAAACATACGTGACTTGGAACATTCGTAGAATTCACTAGAAATAATATCAGTTATATGTGTGAATGTTAATGTGTAGTATATTTCGACTAGATTACTCATGCAACTATAATAAATAAAATAAGTATAAAATTATTACACAATATCTAAATCCATGTTACAGTAAAACCGCATTAAAATACAAAAATACTGTACAAAGAGAGAAAAACGATTATTTAGGTTAATTAAAGTTTGATTTCATTTGTAATTTTAAAACCAGACTATAGTGAATTGTAGGCGTACTATAGAAAATAGGTTACGTTAATAAATAGTAAATAGGTAAGTGTTATATTGAATCATCGTTAATCGAGGAAGCGCTAAACGAAGACTTACTGTAATTTATTTTCAGACTACAAGTGTAGTCAGTAATTCAATAATCTTGAAGACAGATAATTAAAGATTTTCAAAGAATCTAATTTTAATGATACAAATTCATTAAAAATGCAATGAAATACAGTGGAATCTCGCATAACTAGCATTTCGCTTAACAAGCAAAATAAATTGTATAAAAAATGACTCGAAAAATGGAACGGATTATAGTATATTACATTGCTTTATATGGGGAAAATTGTTTCACTATATGATTAAAAATCTGGAAATTTTGGAATGGATTATGCTCGTTAAGCGAGGTTCCACTGTATAGCAAAATTTAAAAAAATACGTATGAAAGAATTATAAGCATACTCTTTTGCAATGTATATTATACCTATCCCTCGATTTTCAGAGAACTTTATTTACATGTTTTCGCATTAATACCGCTTAAACAAATAAAATAAATAAATGTTAAAAATAATCGATTTAGACGTGTAAAACGAGTGATAGGTGATATAGAAGAAGACAATATTGTGTAAATTGAAGATATTTTGTTGTATATTTTTGCAATGAAAACTTAATTGAAATGTTGTTACTAATGTATATATTTTATACAACTATATTGATTTCGATAAATACATTCTACGAGCTCAAATACATTTTAGATGAATTATGATCTATTGATTTTTAGCAGCAGTTCCTTATCAGCAATATTATCTACGTATGAAGGGAAAAAATGCTTCCAAATACATACAATTTTTAAATTGTTTTAATTAATTTTGTTGTAATATTTATAATTGATATTATTAAATTTTTATTATCTTATTCTAATTATATTAATAATTTATTGCATAATGCGGCTTCGATCAGGAATAAGTCATTATAGTCCAATTTATTGTCCCAAATAGAAACTTATATAAAGTCAAATCTCTGGTTAAATTTGAAATTTGTTGCATAATTTTTATAATTTTACAACCGTCCAACTCTTAACATTAATAGTTTGTCCGTGTTTTCAATTAGGTAGTTATGAAATGTAAATGTTAATAATTAAGTAAATACATTTGTCAACCTTAAATAAATATTACATATGAGAAATCCAAATATTTTTTGTCAATTACTTGAAACTGTTATATATGTTATATAAATAATAATTTAAATACAATGTTGTATTGGTTAGTGGTATTTATTTATGGGGTTACTAAACTTGGTTCTTACTTCAATATTCCCTAAAAAGCTTCACGTAATAGAAAATACAAATACTTTTAAGAATAGGTATAATTTTAATTTTCATTTTATAAAATGTATTTTTTTTAATATTAAAGAAAAATGTTTTCTTAAAGATATATCATTGAAGGTTATTTAAATATACAGTGAAACCTCGCTTAACGAGCACTTCACTTAACGAGCAAAATAAATTGTAAAAAAATGACTCTGAAATTGGAATGCTTTATCGTATAAACTAATGTAATACATGGGAAAAATTGTTTACGAGTAAAAATCTGGAAATTTTCGAACAGATTATGCTCGTTAAACTTTCCACTTTTATGTATAAAAAATAAATATATACACTTTTTTGTATAAGAAAAAAAAAACTAACGGTAAAGTAAAAAAAAACACTTAACAGCTGATGACATGTTATAACTTTTCAACGGAAGGGTTGTAAAGTAAGTCAATGTTTATGGAAACCAGATTTAGAAATAATAAAACTATTAAAGATTTTTTTTATTGATGTGTGAATTAATTATGAAGTTAAAATTTATGTTATCTTATATCAAAGCAAAATGTATTTAAAAGTATCATCTTATTTATTTTATTTTCCAAATACCGAGGATATCGTAGTCTTAAGAAAACACGTGTAATCTTAGAAGTACTGATAATACATTGAAATAATGATATTGAGTGAATTTTCGGCAATCTAGTGAGAAGTAGCTAAAACTTGTAATTGTGTATTTGTTTTTTAATATGTAAAGTAAGACATCTACTCTGCACTTAATGAAAACTCAGACCAAAAAGTATTTACTTGTTGCGGATTCAAAAATTATAACGATAAAATGGGAAGAGTTGATCTAAGTGCTCAGTATGTGAACACTTCTTGCTATTCATGGCAATAAATTGTGGTGGGTACTTTTTACCTATATGTTGGACCTAACTATGAACAATTGTAACAACTATCATCTGGCTAAAAAAAGAACTCAATTGGAGTTTACAAGATACATTGTAGGGCATTATTTATTTAGATCAAAAAAGACACGGCGCAGGCAATTTTCACTCACTGAGAGTATACAATTTAATATGCTCTATATTTTCCACAAATAATTGATAACCCCTTACGTTGTCACTCTAGAATCAAGTGAATTTGTAAAAAAAAATGCATACATACATTGTGCGTAGAAAAAAAAGTGCTTTGAAGTACCCACCCGAGTACACCGAATTATTGTATTTTAAAAAAAAGTGCTATGTTATTTTTTGTGCTTCGTTAATATAAATGAAGGTTTTTTTTAAATAAAATCAATGTTTTTTTTTTCTTTGTTGGAGTTTGGGTACAAATGAGTTAGTAATCAGAGATTATTAATTATAATTATATAATTGTTATATTTGACCAAATGTTATTTATTTAGGTATATTGTTATTGTTTATAGTTTTTATACAGTATTTTTTATATTTTGACAATAAATTATTATTATTATACTTTTATTTGTATTATAAAATAATTATGTAATTATCCAAAGTTATTACTTAAATAAAGCAAATACGCCGATTTTAGTTTTGATTAAACAATTAAAAAAAAATCTGAACTTTTATAAAGGGTTATTGATCATTATATAAATATTTAACAATAATTATCAACTAATTATATATATAAATTAAAGAAATAAAATTTAAACCTTCATAAAAATAAACTGCAACAAAAGAGACATGACTATATAAAGTAAAAAACGATCATTACGATCATTTATGTAGAAAAATAATAATTATGTGTACTATTTTTTTCTTATTAATTTTGTTTGTTTTGTAATTTTCAAACCGGACTGATCGAATCCACACTATTCGAAATATTGAAGCATATAAGAGATATACATTGCGGTATTTTCCAGATAGCGATAGCTAAAATGAAATTCATGTGAAACATTTCATGACATTTTAATTAACATTTAAAAAAAAAACACTGAAATTCGAAATATAATTTTGTTTACATTTTTATTATTTTTCATTAAATTGAGTTCATATTGTTGTTTTTTTTTAAATTTATTTACACAGTTTGTATATTGAAATGTTCTGTTTAGAATTATTTTTTTACTTTCATTTACGTTTTACTCATATGCCAATAATTTGAAAATATATAAGAATTGGACAGAAAGACCTTTGGTCAATAGACCTTTAAAGCAGTTGACTTTTTTTGATTTATGATATTTATATTATTGTATTGAGTTTTTTATTTTTCTGTTTCAAGTATTTTGTGAAGTATTTTGGTCTATTTTATTGATTTTTTTCCTCCTTACCTAAATTAAAATTTGGTCTCCTTAGATATTGCACAATATAGTAATATAGCATAAAAATCTTAATAGTTAATATGCTATTTTTTGTTATTATCACTTTTTTCTTAAATTACGATTATATATTTACTGTAATTAAGTTTCTTTTCATTTAGTCTCTTCGATAGAGTGACTGATTACGTGGTTTATAGCCTACCCTACAGAATTCCATTATGCTATATTATTCAGGGACATTCCATGATAAATGCTACATTCGTGTTCATTTTCACTCCATTGAATCACGACAAGCAGCAATAACTATATTTAACTCGTCGATTGTTCTTTGTTCATTTACATAAGAGTCTATCTAATTAAAGAAACACCAACCTCATTAATTAATTAATGTTATTATCAATTATTCAAAATAAATAAACATTCTTATGCAATGCAATCGAATCATGTAATAATAGTTTGTCGATTAAAACTGTGCAGGTGCTTAGTTACATTTAAGAAAAAAACGTATAATTAGATATTATTTTAATACAAAATACATTTATACCTCGATTAATGTAACCTGTGATAACAAAGCTTTTATATAATAAAGTCCGAAATTATCCGCTTCATTGGAGTTAGGCATCCAAGAAATTATAAACGAAATTGAATGCAGAATATGATAGTTTGTCAGTGAAATATTTAGAAAACCTGTACAATGTACCGAAGACAATGAAAATGTCGAAAAATATTAATATTATACATAAAAAGGTGCTTAAATCACATTTTTTTTAGTGAGAATTACTGTTGTTAAAGGATTAATATTATTTTTTTGTACAGCATCCCCCTGGTTGAAAGTCACCGTCCGCCACTGATTCACATACAGGCTGGCCCAATTGAACTGCAACTTCTGAAAAGTGTATTTTTTTTATTTGAAATTGGATTTTATTGAAGTACAAACAAAAAAATTTGGAAAACATTTAAATTTTTTGAATTCATTTTAAATTTTCGATACAGCCCGAACTATGGCTCTGAGTTGGTCGACAAGCGAGTCGCATGCTGCACAAAAGTGAACCTGCGGAATCTTCCCCTATTCACGAAGAAGGGCTTTCTTAATTACATCAATATACTGGTATTTTTTAGTTCAGGCATTGGCCTTTAAAATGCCCCATACCAAGAAGTCGAGCGGATCTGGTCACCGTGATTGATTTGCATCATTCGCGTGCTTTGTGTTTGGTGCAGAATCTTTTTGAAATATCCAATCTTTCTGAGTCAAATGTTTGGTTACGCGCGGCTTTAGAGCACCTTCCAAAACTTTTTCGTAATAGACATTCGCATTAATTGACTTGTTGTGGCCATTAAAATGTCTAAATTTTCATTTGACATTTCTTCTAAGTGTATTTTTTAGTTCAGGCATTCTTGTGGCCATTAAAATGTCTAAATTTTCATTTGACATTTCTTCTAAGTGAATTCGATCATTTTGTTTGTTTACGAATTTCTCAATTGGGAATTTTTTCTCATCAGACAAGACGATATTTGGCCATTGGCCGCGTTCGTGCAAGCGTAACAGGTCCTTCGCACAATTGAGCCTTGTTTTTTTTTTAAATTGGTGAGATCTTGTACCTTTTGGAATATGTAAGGCTTCACTTTCAGTTCGTTTTTGAGTATTCGTTGCATTTTTATTTTCGATATCTTCGCTGAGTAGCGAATTTCAAAGATTTTTTTCCGACCACCAAAATAAACTTTTCTATAAATATATTCAATAGTTGTGTGCAAAAATATATTTTTTTATGTTTCATGTTACATCTCACTATGCAAAAACTATTACGATACTAGAATTGTAATGTGCCATATCTAAAATCGCAGATCATATGAAATGAAATTTCTCGGCGGGACGGATCAAACGAATAAGAATTCATATAGCTTTTATACGCCTATTGAAATTTGAATAATTTTTACGTTTTCATGTGCATCTACGGACTGAAAAACACTTCCGTTGCCAGGTTAATAACCTTTCATAATTTAAAATACAATTTTATCGAGTAAAATAAAAACTTGTATTTTTTATAATTTTTAAGAAATGAAATATATTTTTTTGAAAAACGAATTAGTTCTATAATACTGTTTAATTATATTGTAACAAATTCAAGTTTTTTATGAAAATATTTTTTTATTTTGTAGAAACAATATTGGTTTTGTAATGACTAGTCAATTTTCTTGATATTGTACACATTTATAAATGCAATAAAAAAATAAATGATAGCTAACAATATTTAAAAAGACCAATAGAAGGACATAACAATATTTTCCTATGAACAAAATTAACTACTTTGCTATATAATAATATACATTTCTGTAATTATAATCAAATTTAATGAAATGTTGCATAATTTTAATAATCACCAATTCATCACCAACCAGTGATTCTCAAAGTGCGGGTCGACAAAATTATTTAGGGGGTCGCAGAAAAATTGATGACGGATGTGTATGATGGGTATGTGTAGAAAATATCCCGTCCCGACGTTTTTCTACACATACCTATTCTTCGGGGGGTCTTTTAAAATTTGTATGTGTAAAAGGGGTCCCGGACCCAAAGTTTGAGAAACTCTGTCGTAAACGATAAAGAAAGTATACAATTATAGTTCGTACATATATGAAAATAGTAAAATGATAGTCGTTAATAAATTGTGAAAGAAACATTACAAAATAAGACGAATCGTCATAAGATGCAACAAAAGAAAAACGGATCAATTAGAAATCGCCTTTGAGCTCAATGAGTAATGCAACAAAATAGAATTAGGAAATAAACAGAAAATATTGCTTTTAATCGCATTATTCCATACACATATAACTTGAATAAAACAATTAATAACATTCGAAATGTTAATAATATAATAAACATTTGTTTTTATTAATAATTAAAATTATCAATATGTATTTTGGGAAAATTAGATCAATTCATTTTATCAAAAATTATTGGAAAGAAAGTGACAATTATGTTCAGAAATCACTTGTTTTTCTTATAATTCTGTATTATGGAAGTCAAATAATTTTATGAGATGTACAAATATCCTGAAATATAACAAAATCATGAAAACTCTTTGAAATATTACACTGAAATATTAATAAAAAATTACAGAATATTCTCAAATAGAGAAAATAAGATTTTGCATCAATATATAAATGTCATATCATAATTTCTGTGAAAACATGTTGTCTTTAGGATTAGAATAGTACAGCGTGGCCCAAAAGTCACTGGAGTCTAGTGGCTAGAATGAGTGACTGAGGAACGTGTGAAAATAATCGAATTTCATTTAAAAAATGATCAATTATGCTATAACAAAGATCATTGGACGGAAATCCAAAAATAGTCCACCAACGTAGACTACTTCCAGTAAAAGTAATGGTGTAAATGAAGTACTTATTTCTATGAAGATGTGGCAGAAAACGCACTAATCTGACTTAACCGTTCCAGATTTCTTTCTATACGATAAACAACTTCGGACCATTACAACAGTAATTTATCGGAAATAATGTTGTTTCGCATAAAAAAAGTTGCGATTTCAGAAGCACTGATTCAGAATAATTTATAATGATTACAATACTGTAAATTTACAGTTGCAGTTTAAAAATATAATAAATTTCTTTGCAAAATTACTAAACGATTGTAAGTATAATTATACAGCCAGCGCTCAGTTAACGTAACACTTAAGTATACACAAATTATCGTACTTGAAGCGAAGCTATCCGAAGGTGATTTTTCATATAAATGCATTTAAAATTCTTTGGTACTCTCTTGGTTACATCTTAATTTTCCATCTGACCTTAGCACAATCAGCATAAACATATTTCAGAAAAATGTGAGATCATAATGTTATTTATTTTCAGACAAAAATCAAATACACAATATGTACACAAAGCATGTATGAAGCTGTCGTTTGGTTCAATTGCTATTATTGTACGTTCGTACGGATATTTGTACGTTACTTCAATAATCAAGAGAGGTCTTGTAACGAGTATTATATATATATACTTTACCTGTTGAGGGCCATATGATCACAAGCCGCTTAGGATGTATGTATGTACAATTTAAACCTACTTGATATAAACAATAATAAATTATTAAATTATATTATGTTACCTACCTGGAAATTCCATTCATGAATAAGTGTTGATGAAAAATGAACTAAACTCAAATAGCATTCAATGTAAAAAAAATCGTTTAAATGATTTAATTCGTAACATTTAGACTTAATCGATTCGGGGTATTCGGCAATGATAAGAAAACAGGAAGCAATTATGTATTCATTTCGTCGGAGGAGGAAATTGGGTTTAAGTGGAAACATAACCCATGCAGACCAACTAGCTAATGTAATGGATCAGGGCTGGGGGGATTGATTCGAGTTTTGTGCACACGGCGATTAAGCAGTTAGAATTACCACCAATTGCGCGTTGCTTCAGTTATTAGCTTTCCTACTGCGTACATTTCTTCTCCTTTTGGCATTATCTAACACGATTATGGCACAGCCAGACATGACCGAAACCAAAGCAACGCGCGATTGTTTTCGTTGCGCGAAACGTGCTATTTGCATTATGTCGCAAGTGCAGCAGTTTAGGAACTCGAACATGAATAAGGAACGCCAATGGAAATGAACGCATACAAAGGTCAATACTATTTGTTTACGTCGTTCATTTGCTGCCATCGTTCCTCCACTGCCATAAGAAGATGACGGCAGATGACGAGCCTTTGTTTGGTGGTAATTAGCGATGGCCAAATATTTACCCGCAAAGATAGAGTTTCAATTTCTTATTGTACGTCGGTCGGCAAGCCAGAAAAAGTAACATCGGGGTAATAAGTCTAGACGTGAGCGTTTTGTAAATAAAAGGAGAAACTCAAGACACATTTTAATCGTTTTATTCGCAACTATACAGAAACGATCCCTCGAGGTGCGACACTCTTCATTCTTCTAGAATCCTTTCGACAATATTTACCTACGTATATCGTTCGCTTACATTAAACGTATAAATATACACAGACCTATTTTTTTTTTCTTCGAATACTTTATATTAATCTCCATTTATTTCTTCATAAATTATATCTACAATAGAATCATATATTTTAATATATTTATATATATATATTTGGAGAGCGCACAGATTCAGACTAAGCGAGTCACATTTGTTTCAAGGTTGTTAAATGTGAATCACATTGTATAATGCGTTCAGTTCTTAGCATGACTTCAACCAAAAGCTCAGAAACACTTTTAATATGTTACTAGATTATAACTATTTTAATTCATATATCAGATTAGAACGAACCAAGGTAAAACAATTAAATTGATTTTTTTTTATATATGTATATATTTGTTGTCGATTGTCTTAATACAATTTTTTAGATTGTTTCAATTGCAGAATATTCCGACGATAACAAAAGCACAGCTAAAAATCTTGACATTACACAAGGTGTTTCGCGAGTTTTCTTCAGTTTCTAATTATTATAGATAGTTTTTCATTTCTCTTTTGGTCAGGTAACTGTTTCAAAAATAAACTCAAACTATTTTCATCACAGAAGAAGTTATTTCTCTTTCGATTTTTCCCATTTCCTAACAGTTTCACGTACCCACCCAAATTCAACTACACTCACGCATTCCATCCCTCACTCATCACATCACTCGCACATGAAACAAAAAATTTGGTATTTCGTTTAAATTACTTAAGATACTAACATATTAAATTATAAGCGTTATATAATATATCATGGGCAATCCTCGAGAAGCGACATCGATGATAAAGAAGTCTGTGAAGTATTGTCTTAGAATCTCTGGTTGGAAGAAAACATAAGAAACTGTATCATCGGTGGATTCGTCGAGGGTTACGGATTATATACAAAAAAAATTGTGCTAATTTTGAGCTTAGATCAAAACAATATACAAAAATAGTAATAGAAAATATCTCACAAAAATTGTAGATTACATTTCCATCAATAAATATCCTAGTAAAATTTTAATCAGACATTGGTATATATTTTTATATAAGTTAACGTTAAAAAACGAAACGGAATATTTTTCTAAATGATATTCTCAAATTTAATTTTCACAATTATATTGATTGCGTTTATTTTTTTAATATATTATATTCGTGAATGCGTGTAAATGAAGCTTATTCTCATTTACGCCCAGTTTTATTACGTTTAGCCGTGATAACTATGCAACCAGTTTTAATCCGAGGTTTGGTATCTGTGTGTAGAATTTTTCTATTCGCGTTTGTATTAAAGAAAGGAAACGATCTAAATTTGAGAATATCCGGAATATGTGGAAGCCAAATTAACTTATTACTTACACCAACGAGTGATTACATTCAATCTTGCTTGCTGATTTCATTTATATTCTTTTTGTGTACGAAATTGTACTCGCCGAATAGAAACCTCTTCACGTTATCCTCCATCTGCTTATATTTGACTTTGTCGAGCTCCGTTTTATCGTCGGTCCTACTCGATGGATGCGAGTTCAGGGATTCGGAGTAGTCCGAAGTGCTGCCGACGTCGATGGTCTGTATCCAGTCAGCTACCCTCTGGTTCGAAGTGTTTTCACTCAGGCTGCTCGACGTTTTGCAGTCCCCCGAACTAATAGATTCAGGTTTAATTGATTTAGAGTTGTTACTTTTCATTTCACTGTGTGTGTACAGTACCGGAGAGACGGCGTTCGGTTTCGAGTCCAGCAGGATGTTCTTCGATCCGGTTTGCAGCCTCATGGAACACTGTCTCCCGCCCTTGTAGATCTCGCTTGTTTCCAGTTTCGTGTTCTTGCAGAGCTTATGATGCGTCAGCGGTTTTTCCTTCTTCTCGTTAATGTTGAAGAAGATCACTTCGTTGGGTGAATCACGTATTGTCGGACTGTTCAAGTCTATCAGGTTCTCCGACTTACTGTCACTCGATGTCTCCATTTTGCTCTCGTTCAGCTTCTTATCGATCAAGAAATTGTTTGGCTGCACCTTTGCCACATTTTGATTGTTGCTTTCCTGTAAATTGTACACGTTCTTATTGTTGTCGACGTTTTTCACGATATTCACTAAAGGCGGGCTATTCTCCAATTGGTGATTGCACTTTAAACATAGTGTGTTTGTGCTGCCTGGGCTTCCAGTCTGTGTGCTCACTGAGTGATGGGTGTTATGTGTTATTATTCTAATATGCTTCGAGCAAGTGCATGTATCACAATGTTTCACACAGGACCTCTCACGTTCGCGCTCCTCCAGAACTTTGGCCATAATAGCAGCTGAAACTATGTCCACCTCTGAATTCTCAGCCTCCTCTTCGTCCATCAACCGATTATAATTAGACGTTTTAGGAACTGAATACACCATAGCCGTTGGTGGGAACGTTGGTATCGGAACTTTTATACTCTTCATATCGGGCAAAGTTCTTCGCTCTTCTGGTTTCTTTTTGACAACCATATAATTAGAGACTTTAGCTTGCACCTCATTTGGCAACTAAAATAAAAACAATATATATATAAAGTTATACTTAACAAATAATGAAGTAAATACTCACTGTATCATATTTTTGAGAGACAAAATTTCCAGGTTTGCATTGCAAGAACTGTAAAGCCAGAGAAAGGTCATTCTTATACCTTTCCTAAAACACAAATAATTAATCCATGAACTTCAATTGCATTATAAAAAAAGTCCTTACATTATCCTCAGTTACTTTCTTAATAGTATAATTGGCATCAGCCAACTTATGTGATAGAGTTGCTATATCTTTAGTCAATGTGTTTTTCTCTGTCTCACTAACATCTACCAACTTTAATAGCTTATCTTCTAAACCTTGATTCACCCTTTGAACTCTGCGATGAGCCTCATACAATCTAGAGAAAAATATTAATATATATTTTTTTTCCATTACAATATAAATACCTTTTATATTTATCTTGCCAAGTTATTAATTCCTCTCTCAGTGCAGACACCTCTCCATTAGGAAACTTATTAGCCTCATTCAAAAAATTTGTTTCCATAGTAACAATATGGTTCTCCTTCTCAACTAGCCTCTGCTTCAGGTTCTCAATCTCCACATGCAGATGGACATCATGGTCAGAGCACTTAGAGCAAATGCATCCGCACTCCTTCATCATGAACAATCACAAAAAGTAAATTAATTTCAAATTAAATAAACACTAAAGAAACAGTGTTGGAGGAGAGTGGACGCACCTTGCACTGATTGTTAGCCATGGTTGGAACGAAATGAAAATAAAACAGGTCGTTAGTAATTCGTTACACATAGGAATTCCCAGCTGTTGATTTCCGTGTGCCACAGCCACATCGGTTCACGATATTCCACTGAGAGATAATTGCATTTGGGAATTGGGACGTCAGTTTTTATCTGCGGTTTCATCACATCTGTGAGTGATCGAATAAGATTATCTGTCGAACGTTTTTCATCGGTGATTCTTCTCATAGACGAAATTCATTCGACATGGACTTTAGATCGCGAACGGCATTGGAAAATTATTGAAACTGTCAAACAGAAATAAATAAAAAGTAACGTCAAACATGACACATCCTGAATCGGAAAACAATAACAATTCTAATCGAACGTATATCCCCATATATTTATCGAAATCCTAATTGTAGCTATCGCATATTTCAAGGTTAATTGTAATTGTGTTATTTTTTGTACCGAGTATTTCTAGGAATGTTTTGAAATGGAAAAATACTTTTAAGTAGCCTTGGTTGCATATCCTAGAGGGCGGGACTAAAGTGATGCGTTGGAAGTGGTTGGAAGGTTTATTATCTTATCCATAGCTTCATAGATGGCGCATAATATGATTTGTACCTAATTAATGTTTTTCTTATGATATAATCCCAACCAATCCCAACCCTCACCTGTATTAGATGTTTTCTAATATATTTGAAGTACATATAGATGGAAATTTATTAATTAATATCAATAAATTTAGTTATTAATTTATAATATAAACATTAAATTAAAACACATTACAGTTGCTTAATTGGGACAACCGCTTAATAAGAACAAATCCTAAAGAACGGACATAAAACCGAAGAAATAACAAAAATTGACTCCGCTTTGTTTTGGGTAATATTATGTTTAATTGGGACAGAAATCATGTGTGAATTTCCGTGGCGCCAGTGTTTCACATGTTAATATTTAGGTTCTATTTGATATAATTATAGTTAAGCGTATGACGGGAGTTCTTTGTTCGCAATAAATATCTGCGCTGATTTTGTACAATTACAATCTCGCAAAAACAGAAGGCAAACCACTTTGTACAAATTCTTCCAGAATACATAATTTAAGTTTGAACAATACAATTTTTCTTTAACAATTTATTATATACATATTTATTATGTGTGAATACGTATAGTTTTGTGACTTTTTTTATTTTGTGCAATTTATTAAATAAAATAGAGTGGAACTTTTCTTCATGAGCACCTCGCATAACGAGTATTTCACTAAACGAGCAAAATAAATTGTAAAAATAACTCACTTAACGGGTGACGATGAAAGAAGTCTCAGATTATGTGATTTCTATAAAATTTTCAAAACTTGCGTTCACATATTATTTGTATTTTTATATGTTATTTATAATTTTTTTTGTAAAAATGTAATAACACTTGCATGTCTCCGAATAAAAAGCGAAATGAAAAGCAAAATAATTAAAAAGCGAGACTAAGTTATACTTTTTTTCCGACATGGAACGCATTATCTTATTTTACATTAGTTTATATAGGATAAATTGTTTCACTATACGAGTATTTCATTATACGAGTATAAATCCGAAAATTACTGTAATTTTTATGGAACTTTGGACAAAATATGCTAGATCCAATGTGTCCCGATTAAGTGGAATCATATTTTAATAATATCAACTCAGAGACCGTGTTTAATTACATTAGGTTTGGTTGCATCATAAAAAATTGTAGCTTAATTGATTATCGTACCATAAAACGCACTGTTATACACAGAAAAATCTATTTAAAATCGAAGAGTCGAACCGAAATTAATTTCGTTCAGGTTTACGGTTACGTTTCAAAAAAATGTTTATAGATCCAGTTTCAGTTTCGGTCCGTCTAAAAATTTCGGTTTAGTATCCGTTAAAATTTAAATTTAAAAAAAATAAAATTAGTTAAATTTAAAATCGAGTCGAACATCAAATATACCGGTATCAATATTTAGCAAAATGAATATTTTAAAAAATTCCGAATGATACCGAATTAATCCGATTTCGGACGAAAATTCTTCTCTCTATTCACCGTCATATTTTATGTTAAAAATTCCGGTTAATTCTATAAATGTAAATACAAAATTTGCATTTTATCAATGACCGAGAGTTTTTAGTAAAAAATACTATCATTTATAATATTTTTATTCACTCGAGCCAACAAAAATACTGAAATATATAATACTAAATTGATACATCTAAAACTACTGTAAGGCTTAAGGCAGGAAATGCAATTATTAAATAATGTTCCCTCAAAAAGGGAATCTGCCCCCCGGTCACACTCAACAACAAAATCATCCCGCAGGCCGACGATGCCAAATACTTGGGCTTGATCTTGGATCGCAGACTTACATGGAAGAAACACATCGCAACAAAGAGGAAGCAACTGGGCATCAAGTTCGCGAAACTGTATTGGCTGATCGGAAGTAGGTCACAACTATCCATCGAAAATAAACTATTAATTTATAAAACAGTACTAAAGCCGGTGTGGACGTACGGCATCCAGCTTTGGGGAACAGCTAGCAACTCCAACATAGAAATCCTGCAACGCTTCCAGTCCAAGTGCTGCGAACCCTGGTGCAGGCCCCCTGGTACGTGACGAATGACACGATACACAACGACCTCCACATGAACACTGTTAAAAGTGAAATCCCCATATTCAGTGCCCGTTACCAAACAACCCTGGTGCAGGCCCCCTGGTACGTGACGAATGACACAATACACAACGACCTAGACATGAACACTGTTAAAAGTGAAATCCCCATATTCAGTGCCCGTTATCAAAACAGACTGCTGAACCCCCCAACAGTCTCGCGTTATCCCTCCTAGACAATAGTGACACCCCCCACAGACTAAAGAGACACAACACTCTCGACCTCCCCTTTAGAAAATAAAAGATTAGTTTTTATTGTTTAAATTTTCATAGTGCCGTCAAAATCAATTTTTATTTGGGTTTTATTGTCATCGAGTTATTTTTTTTAGTTAAATTTATATTGTTTATAGGAAGATTTCCGATGGGAAATCGTTCCAATACCGTATGTAACTTGAATTTGTTAGATAAATGATTGTTTATAGGAAGATTTCCGATGGGAAATCGTTCCGCTTCATGCCTTTATTTTTTTATTGTCATCGAATTATTTTTTTTAGTTAAATTTATTTGTTTATAGGAAGATTTCCGATGGGAAATCGTTCCGCTCCATGTTTTTATTTTGTTTTTTCTGTTTTTATTTTCTTTTTTTTTTCTAACAAAAGCATTCAACTTATAGGAAGATTGTNCAAGANAGAAATATTTACGTTACAATCTTNNTCATTTTGTTTTTTCTGTTTTTATTTTCTTTTTTTTCCTAAGTTGGAAGGTTTCCTATGGGAAATTGTTCCGCTCCACGCTTATTCTATTTTGTTTTTTCTGTTTTTATTTTCTTTCTTTACTTATAACAATTCTTAACTTATAGCCAGAGATAAGGCAGTTTGAGATTGTCAATTATTAAAATATATAAAAAAAATGTTATAAATTAATTTATGTCTTTTTTTATTTTAAAATTAGTTTTGTAATATTTTTTTTTATGTACTTTCTGGCAAAGGTTGTGTTCAATAAATCCGATTAAATAAATACCAACAACAATGTCAATTATAACAATTTTACTAATGTTTATTTATTATTTTTAAATGTACGAGAGGTCTTACAAAACTTACAGTAAAAAAATAAAATAAAAACAATATTATTTTAATATTTTTTATTTTCATCCTTTTGTAATTTCTCTACATAATTTCCATTTATTTCAATTTATTACAATAGAAATCAAAAGGAGCTAGGTCGGTAGAATAAGGTACTGGGCGAATTTCATTGATGCTAGAGAGCGCAAGAAAGTTGTTGGTTATTTGAGTAGTGTGAGTGGGCCCACGATCACTACACATTTTTCAAAACTTGTGATAAACAAGTTTCTGTATACTACTTAGCAGATATCGTCTGACCAGTTTTCAGTGAGATAGCAACTACCAATTTTGCCCTGGTAAAGTAAATCGACATCATAATTTGTGTTTCTGATTTTTATTGTTTTGCTTTAACTGGAGGGATTTGCACCTTCTGCGGTATGGAACCTTGGAGTGCTGCTTGGTTTTCAGGTCATACTTATAGAATCAAAATTCATCATCTGTTACGATATTACTAAAAGTGCTAGAATCTCCATTTTCTAAATATTCCAAGAAATATTCGACAAAACACATACGTGCTTTTATTTGGTCGTCATTTAGAAATAGTGGAACCCATAGAGCGGATTTCTTCTTGCAGCCATAGTGATGATTTAATATTTGCGACAAATCCATGGCATTTAAGCCCAGTTCATCAACTACCATTTCATGTGTCTCTTTTGGATTTTCGTCAATTTTTGCTTTTACCAGGTCTATATGTGTATCATCGGTCAAAGATACAGAAATGTGTCCGATCTGAAATCTTTGAAACCACTTGGAAATAGTCACAAGGGATTATGCATTAACTCCATATGCATATGACATTCTTGGAAAATTTGCATAGGCTTGACTTGACGTCGAAATCCGTAGAGAATGGCAAAACACATTTTTGCTGTATTAGTGCTGGAATTTCTCCATTGAATTTTCTCCTATCCACTCTTACCGATCTTCTTGAAATTTGAGATGAAATATCGTTAGACTTTAACAAATTGAGAAATAACTTTTGTTTTTTCAGAATCAAATGAATTAATGGAAATTTAGCGAACTTTTGTTAGTATATTAAAATAAGACTTTTACAGATTCAACCTTTATTTTAAAAAAAAATCGCGGATGGCAAATTAACTATTTCATGAATTCCTAAGGATACATTTTTACTTGTGTAATAATATAAAGTATTGAATGAATATGAGTTTTACTTTTAAATATGAAAGATTATGACTTGATTACTCTTGCTACACTTGATTACACTTTTCTGTACATTGTATTGCGAATAACTTAAAATTATTGCAATATATATTACTTATTTAAAAAATGAATAAATTTATGAGATACTGAAAGTAAGATATTTAATAGTGTCTTGTATGAACATAATAGAAAAACTTATAAAAAACTTAAAAAATATTATAAATTGCGTTTCAAATACATCTTAAATGGACAAGTTGTCAATTAATGAAAAATTGCATTTGTTTACACATTAAGTTTAATGTTATTGGATCGGGATGATTTGGAAAAGTACATTCATAAACGAAAGGTTCAATTAAAAGGCAAATTTTACAATATATATTTATTTGACAGTAGAAAAATGTGCGTTTATCTTTGGTACGATGAGTATCATTTTAAAAATTAAATACATTCATGTTTCAAGGCGCCCATGTGTGTAATAATGGTAATATTGTTCATAAAAGCATACACTTAAAAATGCTTATAAGCTATAATAAATATCATTTGTAGACATATAAATTGATTAAAACCCAGTATACGTTCTGAAAGAACCGAGAGTGATGGAGTTTTAAGCAATATCCTGAGGAGTTTCGTTAGTAGCAGTTTCGTAAAAATATAATTATAAGGGTTATGTAAGTCGACACGATTTGAAAACTACTGACTATGATTTTATTTATGCTTTGTGTTTGATTATCAATGTTTTTACTGTTTAACTATATGAATTAAACATTTCATTTGAGTTGATAAATTAAAATAAGCACATTTATTTATATGGAAATATTAGCAATGTCATTAAAAAACATGCTTTAATTGACGATATAATTCACAAGAAACATGGAAATGAACGTTAATAATGATGGCGTGAAGATGTTTGCTGCATTATCTCCAACACCTGGAACGTAGAGCACTCCGAATCCTCCAAAATGTTCTTCGCCGGCACCTCCGTCCTTACCAGTTCCCCCGTTGCAAAGATCAGTCTGGCACGACCGGTAATAATGCCTGAAGACCGGATCCTCAAAGTCCTCGTTCAACAAGATGGGAACATCCTCACAACCTCTCAGCATTTGCATTACCTTTCCTTTCGGAGTCTAACAAACATTCATCAATTATTAGACGTAGCCGTAGTCCGATTGACTTTACTCACCACATACTCTACGCGAATTGATGTGCAGTAATTCTTGTTGCAGTTGGTAATTGGGGTCGAAGTCTCCACATTTGCAGGATCCGTGACGCATTTCTGATCAGTTTCCCATTCCTGAAAGGAGCAGGTGTAACACCGTAGACCTAAAATCCGCGACTATAAAGACTTTGGAGGTTTCTTTCGAACATTCGTACCTTCGCTTGTGGAGATCGCTCCTATGAGGGCGAAGAGAACGATCTGGAACCTTTTCATCTCGTGCTTCCCCGAATGGACAACGCTTACTAAGGAACTACGTTCGAAGGAATATCTATTAATCTTAGATAAGATAAAAGGCGAGTTTCGTAGTATGCAGTTGAAATATTATTGATTTCAAATGATATGATTCGTGGAAGCGGAAAGGTTTACTATCTCGAATACATTACATTATTTTGTATTTATTTATTCATTTTTTTTAGAGTACATATCACAAGGATGATTATGCAATAATAATTATATAAAATTGAACATTACAGTACAAAATTATTATAAAAAGCTACGTAACTACACTTGTTTCTTCATTATTTAATTCGTCGAGTTAATGATGATAATAATATTTGTAATAATAATAATAATAGTATATTTATTTAAATATGGACAGATTCTTATTTTTTTGTTAATTCTTGGATATATTAAATATATTATACTATCATAGTGAGTGAAAGAAGACGTAAGAGTAAACAATTTTTAAAGAATGCTTGGTTCCTTCGTTTGTTTTGTTAATTTAACTTAATTTATGTTTAAATTTATATTTTTGGCGATTCGTGGATACAAGAAATTATATTTAATATAATAATAAGTACATTATAAATAAATTGTGGTCAGACTTTGCGTCGCAGAATAAGTTCGAAACCTAAAGACTAATTATATACAAATAAAATAAATAGAAAATATCATATAATTATAATTAATAATAATAATCTTAGTACTTGGAGAGAGAGAGAGAAATAGAGTGAAAGTTATAATAAAGTATCGAAGCAATTATTCTCATAAATGTTTTTTTTTGCTTCCATTTAAGTTTAATATATTCGATGAAGGGGCGTAAAATTGATTCGCGTCATTAGATTAATTAATAAACACTTTGTCACTAATTACAAGCCATTAAATGACCCACAATTATGATAATGTATAGTAATTAATTCATAAATAAACAAGAACAACAAAAAATATGATTATATAATCCATGTATCAGCAAACTATATATTTGTTAAATTAGAATTTCAGATAAGCAGTCTATGCAGCGCAATATTTCTTAATTCTGAACAATTTTTTTTTTATGTTACGAATCGAGTTATGGAATTGAATTTTACGCCCTTGTCATTAGCAGTCAATGCTCAGACTTGAAGATGGATCTCTTCATCGCACATTTAACATCTAAAGCCATCTTTTTTTTTTCTAATGCCATCGAAACAAAACTTAAAAAATGGCGTAGTTTATTCACTTCACTGCTCGTTCATCTTTACGTCTTCGCTGCTAGAGAAAAGATATTTCTGAGACCTTCGAAAGCGATTTTCTTTTGTTATTTTTTTTAGAAGTATTAAATATATTTATATAGCTTATATAACGTGTTAATTATATAACCGGAAAACGAATGGAAAGCGCGCGATTACACATTTTCGCGATTAGCTGTGTCCTTACTTTACATGTTACATGAATACAATGATGTAATTGATGTAATTATATATTTAAAAGTTGATTAATTACGGGGCGTTGGAGGACGCGGCGAATCTAATTGAATGCGTGAGTATATTTGTGATTCGTTTATCTTTTTAATAATATCACATATATTTTACATAAGTTTATGAATCGTGAAATGTATTAATTATTGCTGTTGTTGAGATGTTGTGTGGAATGCGGCTTGAGATTCGCCAGTTTCCTCCTCCAATTATTCTTTTTTTTCGTTACAATTCTTCTCTTCGTCATTTTGGCAGTGCGTCGTGGCTATTATCAAAGATTGTACATGTCGATTAGTAATATAAAAATCTAATTCGTGGTTATACGTTGTATAAATAAAAACGACTTAGAAGAGAAAGAGAGACGCGTGATATGCTCGATAAATAAATTCGTTCCTCAAACAGCTTCTTTTACATGCAATGATTTTGATTCATATCTTCTTGTTTGCGTTTGAATTATGCTTCTTCTTCGATTTCAATCGTTAAATATATTCGATATGTACAAATTGCTTTATATTTACAAAAAAAATTGAAAGAAGTTGTCGCGCTTTTAACTTCAATAATAATATTATTTTAATGTGTGTATATATACTATATAAAACGATTATTAGACACTCATTACAATTCATATCATACAATTCGCGATATTCACGTAAGGCTGACACTGTTTTAATTAAATTCATCGTGGAAGCTATCGATTACATATTTTTTAAACTCATATTCGTTTCCCTTTTCATTATTTTTTTTTTCAATTTATCTGGCTTCCGCCTCATTCGTTTCGTTCTCCTATCTAATATATATATTTTTTTCTTGTTACAATTGCTTGCTTTGCTTATTTTTTTTCTCAGTTTTAGCTTAAGGAAAATTTGGTTTCGATACATGACTAACGAGAGAAAGCTCACATCGACTTGAGGATCGTTTCGATTTCCTTGGCGAGTTCTGCAAACGTCGGCCTCTCCTGCGGGTTCACGTCGAGGCATCTCTCCTGTAAAAAGGTGTACAAAAAATGCGGGTTACAGTTTGTTGCTGCTTTTCTTAATGCTAGATGCAATTACCTGAAGTTTCTCTAGGTCGGGTGGCGTGTCTTTGTGGAACTTCCACTCGAGTGACTTCTCTTTGAGCTTGGCGAGGAAACTATTGTCGTTCATCTTGGGGAAGGGTAACTCACCCTGATTGAAGATCTCCCATATGAGCACCCCGAAGGCATAAACATCGCTCTTCGTCGAATACTCGTCCTCGTATACAGCCTCATGCGGTAACCAACGCAATGGAATAATCTGCAAAGGAAAAAGCACATTTTTTTAAATTAAAAACTAAAATACTTCAACCGTTCTATGTATAAATAATTAGATCAACATCTAGATGTTATTTAATTATAACTTTAATATATGTTTTTACCTGATTGGCGTGTTTGCAGTACTCTTGGCTGAAGGGGTCTCTGGTCAGTCGTGGAAGTCCTACCTTCACCAACAATTTGGAAGTGATAAGGCAGTTCCTAGCGGCGAGATCGCGGTGGACGAAGCGCTCGTTCGAAATCTGGTCCAGGGCTTGGGCAACTTGCTGAATTACGGCAACACATTGTACCGGGGTCAAAGCTGGAGGACTGCCTTTCTGTGTAGCCACCAGGAATTGCTTCAAATCACCCTACACCAAAAATAAATACACAAATGTAAATTAACTTACAAATTATTAATAAAAAAAATATTAATTAAATCTGGATTGTCATTATATAAAAAAAACTATTTGATAAACTACTATTAATAATGTTGTAAATTGTGAATTATTAGTTATTACGGTGTGAATAGCAATTAGTTGTCCGAAATTATTAAGTTTCTAATGTGGTAAACTTAATAGCAACTAACATTTTAAAACTATAACAATATAACTTTTCGTTATTATTATTTATAAATAATAAAAGAAGGAAATATAAAATACTTATTTATAAAGGTAAATTAAATATCTTAGAACAAAAAAGTTATTGCAATGGTTCATTGTGATAATAAAATAAAAAATACTTTGTTTAGAAAACATACCCAATCAGTGTATTCCAGGATCATGTAATGCGGTTCTTCCTCTCTGCAGAGTCCGTGAAGTTTGGTAATATTTTCGTGACTAAGTTTGGTAAACATGTCGATCTCCCTCTTGAACTCTGCCAAACTGTTCTCATCTTTGGTTTGCGTCAATGATTTCACCAGAACTGCGACCTCCTTCTCATCTGATCCTCCTGTCGGCGTCGACGCCGAGTTCCTCTTTTCACCAAGCAGCACACTCTTCGCCACTTTCGCAGCGAATATGTCTCCGAACTCACCGCGTCCGATCAATTTGCTATCCCTCAGATTAGACCTGGAGAAGGCGATCTTGTCGTAATTGGACTTGGATTTCTTTGAGTGCGCCGAGCTCTGCGAATGGGTCGTCTCGGCTCCGTCGCTTTTTTGTCCCTCCTTGAGGGCATCTCCGTTCTCGACGGGCTTCGAAGGACCAGCCCCTGTAACCGTCGCTCCCACCACATGCCCATTAGTCTCCACGGCTATCGTCGCCTCCTTCAGTTCCGTCGGATCCGTTTCGCCGTTCTCCGTCTTTCCAGCTGAGAAAGTTTCCATTTAAAATCAACCGCTCTCTCGCTGAATTGAATTTTACGTACCTTCGCTAATTGGCAATTTTCTGGAACGTCTTCTGTACCTGCACCAGACCATTAGTCCTACCACAAGGATGATGTAAGCTGCAGCTACCGACATCGTAATTAAGACGGCCTTAGTCACCGTCGATCCTTCTCCGTCGACATTATCACCCGGATGGAATCCGTCTCTAACTAATGAACATACATAAATATTTTTATACATGCGAAAAACACTGTAAGATATATACGAGAACTACATTTATTGACCTATGATGCATTTATGAAAATAAACCGAATATCCACTCTTGTAACTCTGAAAATCCATAACTGAGTCATCAACGATCTATGCAATTTCGTGATAATGTAATATATAGATTTTAATCAGATATAATTGAACCTTCGTTCTTCGAAAATTATGCCCGTATTTTAAATGGAATGTCTGCAGACCAATTAATCACCAAAAGATGTGAGACTATTTTTTAGGTGAGATCTTGCCTTCTTAGTACCAAAAATTTCAAAAATGAGTCATTAACTATCTTGAGTCATTCAACTTCGATGAGGAATTTGATCAGGTGTAATAGAATTTTATTTCTTTGAAGATTGCGCGCAGACAGATTAATCTCCAGAATCTGTGACATTGATTACTCGCAAAGTTCTTCAGATGTAACTTTTTATATACTTTCAAATATGCCAATACAACAACAGCAATAATTGTTGTTATTAATATTTAATTATATAAAAATAAATGTATTTTTTATTACCAAACAAAAGAAAAATGTTTATCAAATATATTATTGTATATAAAGATGATATCATTTCACTGACAGATTAATACGGTATTAGTAATTCCTCATGTTATGCATTCATTATAAAGTTTATTTTAATAAAATTAATTTAAACTAGTACTGACAATTCGTCAGATGGATAGCTGAATTTGATTACAGGAGTCATTATTATTGACATGTACAAATTAATCGAAATGGTTTTGACGTTTATATACAATTTATAAGAATAAATACTTTAAAAAACTACGTAATATGTCAGTTAAATTTAATGGTCAACAAAGCGTTAATAATTTATAAAGTTTGAATGTAAGCGACGGAGAATGTACAGGCTGAATTAAGTTACCTCGCATCAAGACAATACCCGGTTCTAAAGTTTAATGAGAAATAATAGGAAATTATTCTTACTGTGAACGATTAATCTCATTTCCTTTCGATTCAAGCCGGCACTGTTGCCGCCGGTGCAGGCGTAATTGTTTTCATCCTCCTTGTGGACTTCGCTGATGTACAGGCTACCATTATCAAAGATCGTGAATCTGCAAAGCGGATTTACCGTGAGGAAATACAATAATATAGAGAGAAGGCGGCGACGGCGGTGTTACCTAGTTTTGTCGAAATCGTTCAGCCGCAAGTTCTTTTCCCACTGGACCGTGGGCTTCGGGTCGCCCTCGACAACGCAATCAATCATCAAAGCGGACCCCTCGTGGGCCTCGGTCGGGTTTTTCGGGACTACAGTGAATTTTGGTGACACTGGGGAGGAAACAAATAATTGACAATGCACATGTCTTTCATCTTCGAGGAGAATTGTTGTTAGGTAACTTACCGACTACATCGATGTTGACGGTGACATTGATGACGCCTTGGCTATTGGTGGCCGTGCACATGTACTTCCCTTTATCTTCGGGAAGAACGCCGTTGAAGTGCAGAGTGCCGTTCACGTCTGTTATGTGTGTTGGGAGCGGCCCGCCGATTTTTTCCCAATGGACAATGGGAGGCGGCGTTCCTTGGGCCTTGCAGTGCAATTTCGCGACGCTGCTCAGCTCAAGCTTTTTGTTCACCGGCGGCGGCACAAACTTCAATTGCTCTTCAATTCACAAACAAACAAACGAACGAACAATAAGATATTAACTGCACCGGAAGAAAGAAAGGATGAGCAGATCGCTTACCGATGACGGAGATCGTTGCCGGCTTCGAGAGGACGGGCGCGAAACCTTTGGTCAGGATCTCGCACAGGTATTCTCCCCTATCAGATATCTTTGTCGATTGTAGGACAAGCGTGCCGTTCTGCTTGAATACCTTCAATCTCTGGTGGTTGGAAGTGTCGTCAGATTTGATCACTTTACCATCTTTTCGCCACCTCACGGTCGTAAATTCCGTCGCCGATTCACTAGTGAATCCGCATTTAAGAACCGAAGCTTCGTTCTCCTCTGCTGTGACGCTTTCTGGGTTTTCAGTTATTACTGGTTTTGCTGTAAAGAATAATAGATTTTTAGTTTTATATCTGATATTATTGATTTTCAATCATATGAAAAAAGTAATATTTTCAATGTTCCGGATTACATTTTATTGAATCTTAATTATAAAGATAGGTAAAGAACAACTTTTAAAAACAAAATCTAAGATTTATTAATTGAAAACATTTCAATAGTTCAATGTATTTGAGATATAGCATGTAACACGCTATTTTTATTTGACATTTATTCATAAATTGTTAGGATTTGATCAAATGTAACATTTGGTTTGTAACCTTATTATTAGTGCACATGATATTATTCTGATTTGTTCTCCCATGACGAGAGGAAACAGTGTAATTCTAAACGATCCAGATTTTGCTAAAGATTAAAATCAGATACACCAATAATAAACTGCATAATCCGTCAAATTTGCTTTTTTTATCTAAAGTTCTATTAATACTACAAATAAGTGGAGAATAACAAATTCATGAATAGAGACTAATTTGAACTTAGATCAGATTTATACGTAAAGTCCACTGATAGAGTGAATTATATTTCAGCAGTTGTAAATTAATTAATTAATAATAAAAAGTTACCTTTTACTATACCTACTACTTGTAATATTTTAATTAATTGACAAAGATGCATAATTTTGGACATAAAATACATAACAAATAGTTTCAAGAAATCATTATGATAGAAAACTAATGTAAAAAAAATCAATAAAGTAAAATAATTAAACAAATAGAAAAACAAGGCATGTTTTAGTATTTTATGCGAAACAATAATATTTAATTGAAATACTTTGACGAAGAAAAAAATGTTTTTAATAATAACATTTTTATATTTAAAAATGTTTAATATCTTAAATATTGTAATATGTATATTATTCCATATAAATTCTCTTAAATGACATTAGTGTTAAAGTAATATTCTCAGTTATATTTCATGTATAGACGATAAATTCCACCGTCAAATTGACCACAATCTTTCCGCCTATGCAATATAATCTATTTATTACATTGTAATATCTTAAAATTTACTTAAATCAATGTATTAATGGACTTTAACTGGTTTTTGGGTGGCGAGTCATCAATTTAAGTTAATGTTAAATATTTAGTGGTTTATCGCGTTCATCATGGAACCGGCGATTGCTGATTAATTGTGTGGGCTGTTCTATAAGTCATGTAGCACCTGTTAGGTCTAATGCCCGAGCCATGCAGTCATTAATTATAGCAAATCTTTGCACTAACAAGTCGATAAATTGGCTTGCAACTTGATATCCCACCTTGAATAGCATTTCACCTACATGCTTGTAATTTCAGTTCTCCAATCTGGTGTGACAGTATGCGGTAATCGAGCCGCAAGTATATGAATGTATACTGCCATGATTTACAGTTATAATTATAATTAAAAAGAAAAACATTTCGATACATCCTTCCGAAGTAGTTCTGACAAAGAAGCATATTTCATGATATATGTTGATATACAAAAATGTTAATATTCTGGTATAAAAAGTTACATATTTCTATTTTCTTTGATAGAAAGATAAACTTGGTTAAATTTAATTTTCAGTCACAATTTTAAAATGAATCTATTTGCATTGTTCAAAGTCATTTAATTTAAACTTTGGAATGTGGTTAATAAAATTAATCACATTAAAATTAATTTGTATGATTGTAGAAAATTATTACATTACAAAGTATTATCGACTGAAATATTAATATATATATTTCAAAATATTACTTTTATGTTCCAGTGATTTTATTGTATTTTGTAATTTCACCGTGGTATTAGTATGTTCTTTATGGTTTAGAATTATTACGACCGGTAAGTTCAGAAACTTATTACCTTTTCAGTCACAGTTTGACATTATTCTTCAATTTGTAATCAAAATTTATGATGATAATGTAACTAAATGTTCTTCTTCTGATAGATTCAAATGATTTGTTTGGTATGTTGGAAATGTAGGTGCGAAATGTTGAGTAAACTTTTAATTTTAATAAATGATTTTGTATGATTCGACGTATATCTGCGGATGTGGTCATTACATCACATATTTGTCTATTTATTTGATAAATTTAGCATGGCACAAATTATTTTTAAATACAAATTCTTAATAATATTTCTTGTAATGCGGACTGCTGAGCGTTTAAAAATATTTCAATTCGAAATGAAATTCGTCAATTCGTCATAAGAATTGATGATTTCATTAAAACAAATTCTTCTGATGGTACTGAAGATTCTAATTTCAAACTGCATATATTAAGTTCTATTTCGCGACCTACAACTTCAGAAACGCTGATTTATATTTATACACTTTCTTTTTACAAATGTTTCCAACATATAGAAACATATTTTTAATTAAATATTATTTTGAACCGAAAACGTGATTTATTGATCTCAAACATGAATTAATCGAAGTGTGTGCCTAAACTATTAATACAGTATTTCCATCTTAACGGTAGCTTGTTAAAATTGCGAAAAGGGGTTTTTTATAACTTGTCGGTAGTTAAATATTTTACTGAAATGTCTGAAAATAATGGTAGTCCTTGCACCAACTTCAAGGTCTGAGGAATACAAAGGGCGACAGAGAGTTTCCAAGTTGCCCTCTTACAGTTTGTGCAACGTTATTCGTGCGACATGTGATCGAGCATTCGATATTTTGATGTGTTGCATTGGTTTCACGATGGAAAACATAATCAAATATTACGCGATTTTTTGAGTTATCCAAGATTTACAAAATTTAATCTGCAAAGGGCAGTGTGTCTGAAATGCTTTACAATATAAAAAAACAAAGAATTGTTATTATTAATATAAAATTATATTATATAATGTTATTTACTTTAAATAAATAAAATTAGCAACATAACTAAGTAAATATTTTGTTTATGCTAAGTGTAACAGATGTATAAGAGTTTTCTGCCTTCCAGTGCATTGTCTAAAGGGAAACAAATGGAGATATTTAGCTGCAACAGGGTTAAAAGCTTCCTAACATCATTAATAATGCATCGTGTAGACAGCTCATGTACGCAAATATACATTGGTTTGCGGTTTTACCCTAGTACTTGCAATTACACAATACAATTGAGCAATTTTAAATAATTCAATAATTTAAAGGAATCGAAAGAACATATTTACTTGAATAAAATTTAAATTTCCAGTCATTAATGTTAATTTTTAATATATATATGTATTTTTAGAAAGTTTCTATCCTAATTGGAAAGTTAACCTAAAATTTGTATTTGAATTTATAAAGAGCATCACCTGATACACTAACCTTTAGCATTCGTTTATTAATCATTATAGACATGCAGATGTTACGTATTCAATGAATGTCATTTATTTTTATATAATCAATTTATTTCTATTATGTAATTTTCAAACATGGGTTATTTCGAGTAAATTTATTTCAAAATCACCAATTAATAAACGCTCAATAAGAAATGGTAATTCGATTCAAATTAATTAAAAGTACCTAGAACGAAATCCGTTAATATTTATGTAATTGAATAAGACATTAATTAATTGAGATGCTGCCATGTATGGTAACATCTGATTTATATCGATACATGTTACCTTAAAAAGAGTATTCTATATAAACATTGGAATTTCATTGGAAAGCAGAATAATTATATTTACAGACCAGCATTTACACATTAAATTAATTTGAAAATGCATATTAAATAAATATATTATCTGAAATAATTGCAAGTGACGGACGAAGACATTTTAAAAGTAAGAAGTATAAGTTGTTTGTCGCAACATCGATTATCTAATAATGCACCTGCACGATAAAATTATTCATTTTGAAGGAAGAATTTCGCTTCGGAGCACATGAATACTGAATATCAAATGTAAAATTGAGTACTGCGTTCGCTGACTGCTCTGGACATCGCCTTTGTAAAAGTTTTGCACTTTTCAAATATTGTAAGAATGTGCAATATTCACGCTCATGAATTGGGAAATATTGACGATTTTTTTGTATAATGCATAATACATATATAGTAAATGTTGAGTATAACATAGAAACAATTAAAATAAAATGACTATTCAAATGTATGCATATTGGCATATTGACAAAAGCGTATATATCATAGTAAAAGAAGTAAAATGTAATTTTATATATTTAATATAATATAATTTTATATAATCCAGTGAATTCTAAACTATTTGTTATAATTTTGTAACTTTTGTGGTTGTAATTCGCCCTCATATAAAATTAGCGAGTTGTGTGTCAAGTCGTTTTGCATTTCTTATGAGTATGTCGTTAACTGTCGAAGCGATTCTAACGGCAAAATGCTTCCCAGTTAAAATAATTAGTTTCTTAATTAATTAAAGGAGATTTAATGTTCATATTATTATGATGATATTTATGTTCTTTCATACAAATTAGGACACATTTACAAACAAAAAATATCGAGGAATTATATTAGGTTCCCACAATTAATAATATCTTGTATAATTTGCAATTTCCAAAACTGTACTTAATATAAAATACAACTTTACTTCATATAAATATATTGAAATAAATAATTTAAATGCCTTTTAAATTTTTCATTGTATCACTATTACACATTTCAATGAAATGTCATTTGATATATTATAAAGTTCAAAAGTTAAATGTAAAATGAGGAAATCTTACTTGTAACTACGAGTTGGAAAGACTTCTCGGTTTTCCCAGCGACGTTCTCGGCAACACATGTGTACGTCCCAGCATTGTCCCTCTTGACGCTATCAAGAATCAAACGTCCGTCATCGTCGACCTTAACGTCGCCCGAATCAGAGATCGTGTGGCCGTCAGGATTCATCCAAAACTTCTTCGCCGGCGGGACGCTTTTCGGTTCCAGACACGTCTGCTGGAAGAAGGAATCCTCGGCGATTACGTGCTTGGAGCCTTCTGGAAGCGGCGGCTCGAACAAGGCGTCGGTCAAATTGTGGATAACTGCAATCATTCACATACATTCGGTCACGTCACGTCCACTGGACATGGCTGCAAATTGAGTTTTAGCTTACATGCTACGTGCAGTTCGGCCGTGTAGCTCTGGGGAACCTCCTTGGATTCGCCCCGAATGCCCACGCAGTTGTACATGCCCTTGTCACTGTCGCGGACCTCGTTGATCTCCAGACTACCGTTCGGGTGCACTTTGATCCTGAAAATTCGCCTCCGTAAGTGGGTTTCCTCACTTATCACTCGTTCTCTCTTTTCTCTCACCTTTTGTCCGATTCCAGAGGGCCCACGTCTTTGAAGTACCACTCGGTGACGTCGGCGTGTTGGTAGGTGCAGTCGAAACGTGCTGCGGCACCCTTCTTAACCAATTGGTTTTTAGGAACGATTTGGATTAGGGCAGTATCATCTCCGGCAACGGCAAGAGCAAAGTTTTTGAAGCTGTGCTGGGATCCTGCTTCGTTCTGAGCCGTGCAGCGATATATACCATTGTCCGAAGGAGCCACTGATTTGATGTGCAACTTTTTCTTCTTGATATCCATCTTAGCCGTCTTTACCAATCTATCAGCATTTCTATAAAAACATAAAACATATTCATAAGCATTTAGTGAACATGTTCACAATTCAGTATCGTACATTAATATTGCATATGATTGAAATCATATATGGTAAAAACTAAAAAATATATAAATATTGAATAATAAAATGTAAAGCTATTTTTATAGAAACTAATAGAAACAGTACTGTTACTACTGTTCTTTTTATAATAATTTATTTACTTTTAATTATCGTACATAATTATCGAACGATATAGAAATTTGATAAAATAGAAGAAAAAAAATGATAGAAAACAGATATAAAAACGCATTTCCTTTTATCAAAAAAATGGGGAGATATATCGCTATATCAGAGATGAAAACTCTGCAAATCATAAAAGGAAATTGAGTGGGAACATTCATATTTTAAAAGGAAATTCAGGATTTTTTAAGAAAATAAATATTTTTTTAAATACATATTATCCGTTAAAGAAAAAATAATGTATGGAATAATAATAGCAGATTTTATTCTATAATTGAACAATTTGTATTGGCTTAAAGCCCTTATTATTTCTTTAACAAACATTTTTAGAATTTGAAATAAATGTTTATCATTAATTTATATAACAGTTTATTTAAAGATACATATGCCAGACTATATCGTATTTCTGGAGACAGATCGATTGAAACTGAGTCTAACAGAAGATGCTTTCAGAATACAAAGAAGAATATTTAAAAGAGACGAACACGAATGTTTGTGAGACGACTCCCCTTCTCAAAAAGAAGTGACAAATGGGGTAAAAACATTAGTAATATACTATACTGATAGATGATAATGTCTTTAAGGGTGTTGTAGGAAATAATGAATGAAAGCAAACATAACATCCAAGGAGACACATACTAATAGGAAAGGATAAATAAAAATAGAAATACTTGGAAGATTACCATTATAAGAGAATAAATTATGTAAGTGAGCAAATTATTGCACAATGGGCGCAAATGAACGAAAGGATGACAAATAGAAGCTTTTTTTAGTGAGTATGTGTATGATCACTATATAGTAAGTATAACGAAATGGTCAAGAGAGAAATAAGAAAAAGCACTTGAATCTTATGAAAATAAGTTTTATAAAAGTGGCATAATTCCATACAGCAGATATTTTTTTATTCTATTTGATTTTTATTAAATGACATTTGTATTCAATAACACTTAAAATTTTAAAGTATTATTGTAAAATTGATTAATTGATAAATTAACATCGACAAAAAAAGACATTATCGTACACTATGTTTGATATCAGACATATATGCAAACGTACACAATATATTGAAATAGAATAACAATATAAGTTGGTAATTGCAATAGCACGTAGTGTAGTTTCACTGTCCTTGGCAAAGTTATCTGTGCATATGCCTCCCTTAGTAAAGGGATAAGAATAAGGGTTTTTGTGAAGTTTTATAGAATATATACATACTTTCAAAATCTTTTAAACTTTTTATAATAGCTAGAAACGGTATAATATTGATTTCGTTTGTTGTAGGTACATACCTAAACCATTCATAGTGGACGTCTCCGGAGGCTTCCAGATGACATCGCAACACCACCTCGGTTCCCTTGGCGATGTAGGATGCAGATTCCGGAGATTGAAGCTGAACGGAGGCTTCTTCGATCCCTGCAAAAAAAAAAACAAAATAAAATTCTCACATTCATTGGAAAACGTACGTATCTATAAAATATGAATATGTGTTTACGCGTATGGACGGCAATAAAGGTAGTATAGAGATTCGTTGCCAAAACCGGTTTCCAGCGAAATTAATGCATGTGTATGAAGATGGATAGATATCCCTTTGATCTGCCAACTCGCATCGCCACCGGAATATACAGGTGTAGTATGCATTTCATCTAATCGTCTCCATCTAGTTTTATACTTTTCTCTCTCCTCTTTACAGCAATACTTCCTCCTGCGCCACTCGCGAAGCAATATTTTAATGCAGGCCCAACGCGCACACCCTTTCACTATAATTGAATAGGGGAGGGTGGAAAAGTCTTGAATTATGCGTTTATTATTATTATTTAGAGCAGAAGATTAGTCGGGAAAACTTTCTCCTGATTAGCATTTAAAGCCAAAAGGAATGCGAGGAGAGGAAAAAAAAGTGTAATCGAAATGTATCCAACGTGCCCAGCTTTGTGATGCAAAAAAAAGTAAGAGAAGAAGTTCGGAATTTACTCATTTTTCTTTTCGTTTTATTTTGGGGGCGATAGGAGCTGTGTATTGGGTACGTACGACGGGTAAGCTCTTATTATCCCGCCTGAACTTTGACCCGGGTTCCCTTTGCCTCGTTTTCCCATTTGGCGCTTTATCGTCGCCGTCCTTCCTTTCAATCATGCCAGTAGAAACTTATCTTCTTCTCCTGCTGTTGCTTTAAATTCAGTTCCCGTGCGCGCCGGATACGACTTGGGGGGATGTGGGTATAGAACGAGCGAGAAAGATGGTGCGCACGGTATCCCCTCGCGTATTCCTTCGGACGTCGAAGCAAAAATTACGGATGCCGTATTTAATGATATGTAAAATTATGAATTAGAAATAGAGAAAAAATCCCTCGTACATACCGTGATTATTCCCAAGATATAATCAACTCAAAAGCGGAAACATATATATTTCAGATGCTAATTATTTTGCTCGAAATATATTTTTTTAAATAATAAACCATTCAACCTGTCCATATCCAGTTATTATTTATATATAGTTATTCCAATTTTATTAATATTACCATAATAACAAATCTATTTGGTCATTATTATAAAAAATACAACAACTTTCAATTTACCATGATTTATAAATTGCGTAATTATATTTAATAGTTTTCTTTTATTTCTTTATGAAACTTTTCAATAAATTTATGTTAATATTATTTCATATTAATAAATATAAAAATAACATAAACATTAAATGTATACATTAATATGAAACATTAAACTAAACATAATTCACTAAAATTAAAGAATTATTGGACAACGGTAGTTTCTGCAGAAATGTTAAAGGTATTGCAGTAAATGTCATTAAAAACCAATTTGCAGTAAAAAGCAATTTATTTGCGATGAAAGTTCATAGCTTTGTGGCAAAAAATGATTGCATATTCACTGTAATTAAAACAACATAATTTACTTTCTTTATGGTACGTTTTTTACAATGTTGTTTTAAATTCATTTGTTTTTAATACACTGACTACAAAACTATTTATATGATTAATACGAACATCATACATCGCTTAATGACATAGAGACGTTCCGGAAAAGTTGGCCGTAATGCGAAAAGCCGTATAACGTATCAATGATATAAATATTTATTGAACTTATTTGTAGTAAAATACAAATTTGAATAAATTTAAAATCTGAATTGCAATTATTTAATAGCATTTTCAAATGAAATTATTCATATTATTTATTCATTATTTCAAAATTGAATAAACTAGTTTCAAATTAGAGACACTATAGACGATATTATCCCTCTAAAAAATGGCTGATTTAAGTATAGTAGGGATTAAAATTACTCAAAGCCTAATTAAATAGTTTTCAAGTTGAGATTATAGCTAAGCTTCTAGCGATGCAATTCGCAGAGTGGATTTAAGAGAGTTCCGTTCATGTTTTTTTTTATTCTCCTTCTGTCTAGAAAAGGAACTTTGATGTGGTGCGCAAAAACACATTATGTATATTGTCTTCCTGCTGCCATCTGGCTTCGCATCGAATTCTTCCTCAGGCTTATATACATACATATTTTTATATTTAATATTCAGAATCCGTGCCTTATCGGTATGCATTCGGGCCCAGTTTCGCCGTCTTCTACATCCTCGACATCCATCCATAAGTTATGTATTAAACTCGTAAATACGAATACAAACAGATACACACACACATACCAATATATTGAATCCAAGCCCTTTTCCTCATCATTCTCCACCTTCTCCTCATCGTGATCATCATCATCAACAACTCCGTTTTCCTCTCAGAGCATATTTGGTTTCAGCAAATGCAAACATGTAGTAATATCAATGTAATAGACTGGAGATGGAAGGAGCGGTAGGATGAGGATTATCGATTGGGAAGAGGGCAGACGATTTCATCGGTTTTCCTATAGCCTTCCCCCGTTCCAATTAGTTTAATGAACGCAACCTTTGTTTAAAAACAACACTAAACATATTCGTCGTCCGGAAAAGTACAAAAGAAATGAAACGAATCAAAATTCCTCTATGGACAGGCAACGAAACATGATTAATTCAGTGCTCATACGGTGAATCCATTGTCGTCTACGAAATGCCTTTGTGCCGTTGTCTCCGTTGTTACACTTCGGCTTTCCAATGTGGATGGAAGACACGAAGAGACGGCGAAGATGACGGAATATTTAATTAATTAAGCTGCAAATTGAGTCTTTGTGTTGATCGACGGGTCGTGATTTCAATCGGTGAATGTTATCGAGTTCTAAATCCATTTGTACGTGAATCAGGTACCACTCGAGATCGGGTCGAGCGAAACACATGTACTCTATCTATTACGATGCTCGGGCGTATTGATTATTTTTCTACCTCGTCCGAGGAATTTTGAAGCAGCTGCTGGAGGATGAGGAAACTGCTGTCAGGACAGAGTTCCGATATCTTGTCTGGGGTTACTGTATCCTCGTAACGACATAGCGTTTCCGTTTTCCAGCATAATTCCTCTATTTCTGCTGTTCTATTATTAATCTGAGGATTTTGCAACGAATACTGGAAGCGATTTTAAAGTTGCCACGAAGAAACGGGAAGAGAAAAATGATTCCTACCGAGATGAAATGCTTCGGAATTTGCAGGTAATTGGCATCGGGTCTCTTCCACTTACAATTCTTGCGCGTAATGCGTGTAAAGGCATTAACATTCTTCGGGGCTCCAAAGAGGCTATGCACGAGTCCGGATCATTGTTGGACGGATGAATGGATGGCTTTAAATCATAAATCGCGCGTCGGACATTCTTCTTCCGCGATTTCATTTGCATTTCTACCATCATTAATAAATGTAACTGTTTTATTGTTACTTTTTCTTCTATTCTCTCTATAATTGTTACTAGCGACATTATTATTCATTGTCCTTGCATAACAATTTCATTTTATTAATTGCATTTTTTACGATGTTTTCTCATAGCTTCAACTACTTCTTCTAATCCTGCACAATATGCAGGAAGATGAAATATATGGGTATTAACAATATTGGACTCAAAGTTGTAAAGTATCCTTTTTAATTATTGTTTTTTTCTTGACTGTTTGACTTATAGTTTCTAATTAGTGAAATATATAACTAATATTTCTTGAGAATCTAAGATATAATTAATGCATAAGAATATAGACCTCATTTAAAACTTCATTACATTAAATCATTCCAAGTTTTACACTAATAGTTATTTTAAATCAAACAAATTGGACAATAGTTCAATTCATATAATTCATATAAATTAATATTGTAACCACCTCTTTCCTAAGTACAGTATAACAAATATATATGTAGTACATATTACGTACGTATATATAATAAACTTAAAATTTCCATTCAGTTTTATAAATTTTCATTTAAATATAGTTTATATCTCCATAAAAAATCTGTCAGTAAACATTATTCAATTGGATAATTTATATGCGCATTTAATTCGTGTGCTGAGAGCCGAGCAAGTTTCCCTCGTTACCCCATCACTCGTCGATCAAGCTCTGACAACATGTTTGGGTCGTCACGCTTATGAACATTGTTTGTTTTCGTTATGGAATTCGGTGCTTAATTGTGCGGTCGTACCCTGATGGTATTCAAGTTCGACAGTCGTGTGTGGTGGTGCGTTGCCGAGCGATGCGTGAAGAAGTGTTTTCCATGCGAGAAAGGAAACACAAATAATTGTAAATATACGCGTTAAGCCCTTTTCATAGTCAAGGAGGGGGGTAAATGTAAATACACAATTCCACTCATTTTTTTTTTCAAACTTAGCTCAGCTTTACTCCGCCGTGGAAACAAAAGTCAATTGTGTTAGGTTTCGTCGAGATTAAAAGGCAGATTTAATTGAGCTATTTTGTTTTACTTGTTTCCCCTTTGTTGTTTTGTTTTTACAGATTTTTAATATTTACTACGAACATTGTGGGTCTTTATTGTCGGTCTATTGTTTCTTTAAATACGCATCGTTTATAAATATAATGCAATGTAGAAAATACGTTGTTGTGCATATTTTCAAAAGAAAAATATTTCATAAAACAATTAATTTTGATCAACAAATTATGTTTGTTCGAAATTTTACAGAAAATAAATTACATCAAATGTGTTACAAATTGTATTCAGTTAAAATAAAATAATTTGCTAGGACCTACAGCGAAATTCATATGTTCACAGAATCATCGGCAAATGTTTTTTTTTTCATTTTGTATTATTTTTCGATATTTTTTTTACATCAATAGTTATTTGTATATAAAGATCATAATTAAGTTATTGTCATTGATAAAATAGTACATCAATACCTCAGGTAATTAGTTCCGCCAATATCCCGTATTGTTTGAAATGGGATGCACAACAAAAAAAATAATTTTGTGTACAAAATCTTATTTGAAAATAAATTTCATACTTAAGTTATTTTAATTTGTAAAATAATAATGATTAGTTGTCCTAGAATTTAATTAGTTTTTCACACATATGATTTAAAGGTAAATAAATTACTGGTATTTAGTACCGTCAATGGAGCATCCTGTATAATAGATGCGGTTTATAAATAGGAGGGGTTGAATGCGCGTTTTGGGTAAAGTGAAGTTAATTATGGTCGTGTTTTTTTGATCAGTCGGCACCTCTGCCTGCCACAGGCGTCGCGGGTGAGATAATTTCGAGTATTTTCGCCCTCGCTTTTTCTATTTTCTTCTTTATACTTTCGGTTTTCCTTTCTTTTCCTTTTCGTAGGTAAACAGAATGCGCGTGTGTGCATTTCAGTACAATTTTAACCACCCTTTCATCATGATCGTGATCATCATCGCAGGCGGCGGCAACAGAAGCTGGCTGCTGATGACTATACACAGCTTGTCTGTCTGTATGTGTGTGTGTTATTGCATGCATTCCCTTTGTCGGCATCGACGTCGGCGTCCTTACCTCCCTCTGTTCGCCTCTCGTTCCCGTTTCGTTTCTCGCTGCCAATCGCATTAGGCGCGACCCCCTTCTTTCACGCCGACCGCCAAAAGATATACAAACACACTGTTTAGACAGGATGTTGACTAAATGGTAAATATTCCGCTTTTGTAAATAAGAAAAGAAGGGGGTCGAGTGTTGGTCCGTAGCACGGGCTCGACTTGATCTCTTGATCCCATCGGTACTAAACCCAAAAATACAACAGTCTCCTCAAAGAAGGGAGAAACGTCGAAGCGGATCATATAGTCGTATAAACGAACAAAATCTAATGAATGTATTCATAATGTACTCAACTTGATATTCCAATTATATCTTTTTATTTCAATGCTTTTTGTTGCTACAATATTTAATTCTTTTTCATTTTAACTTGATAAATTTGAAGTTTTAATGACAAATTCAATAAAAAATAAAAATAAAATATTTTATTCAAAATTTAACATGAAATTAACTTAACTTAACTTTATATTTGGTACACAACATGTTATTTTCAATATTAAATATTTTGGCAAATATTTGGCCTCAAAATACGACTTTCACCCTTTGCTGTCCACTCAGCTGACGATGAATTTGACTCTGGAGTATAGTAGTGGATCCAGGTTTCATCCACTGTTACATACCGTGTGAAAAAATCCTATTTATTTCGCTTGAACAGCTCCAACCAGCGTTCGGAATCATCGTTGTTTTTGCTCCATTTTGAGCTTGTACGCAGTACTCATTCCGAACAGAGCATTCTCATGATCAAATGTTCATGCAAAATGGTGAATACACTGCCTTCTGATATCTTCTGGGTGTCAGATATGTCACTCAACTTCAATTTACGATCGGTCCATTTTGTGTATTTTTTTATGTTTTCTATAACAATTGCCGCAATTGGGCGTTCAGCATCGACTGCGTTTAAAATAAGCAAACCACTTCTGTAGCAGTTGTCTCGATGGAGAAGAGTCCACATAACACTTATATACCCATTGCTTTGCTTGAACGATATTTTTTCTATCGAAATGCAATATTTTATCAACACACGAAATTCAGAATTTTCCATTGTTTTGAAATTTATAAGAGTAAAACTACTGTAACTTGTGAATTTAACGTCAGATTGCTATGAAATTTTGACAGGCGTCGTCTGAATGTTGGTACTTCCTAAAAATCATATGGATTTGTCGCCATCTATATGTCATCCTACGAACTTATTGAATGAGGTGTTAATTCAAATTATATATCAAAATTATTTTTCTAATGATAATTCTGATTTTTAATGTTTCATAAGATTCATAAATTGTTTTATAAATTTTGGATGCGTTCCACAAATATACTTCGTTAATAAATACCTCGTTTTCAGATCGAAACATACGATGGTCAGAATACATTCATGACAATTCATGAAAATTGAAAAGTTTTTTCTTCTCAGTCAACTTAGATACTCAATAAACTTCTTAAAATTCTACTTTTCTTTGTCTTCGTTTCTAACAAGGTTTTCTGAATATTCCACTTAAAAACCATCATATTCAATCAATTTGTAACATCCTCTTCATCGATATTTTAGAAACTTACTGACTTGGCCAGATCTATTTCTATTTTTTATACAACTTATAATCAAATTTGGTTAAATTAACCGACTGTACTTAATAAATTGCTACTTAAATATAGCATATTATTATATATCCTTTTAATCAATCTCTATTAATTAATAGTTTATTTAATATATCTTTAGTATAATGGTAGATAAATTTATTTTTTGTATGATTATCATTGAAATTATATATTTAATTTATCAAAAAAAATAGTACTTATAATTTAAATTCTTGAGATTTTTTGTTTGTTTAAAATATTGAGCATATAAATTATTGATTTATCCTATCAATTATTTTCTGATAAATCTTCTAAATTCGATACCGATCAAATATTGTATCATCATTAGTGTCTATGCACTTTCGTTTTGCGATGCAATTGATCCGCAGTAAATCAGGGATGACCTTTTTCCGATGTAACTTTCCAAACGCGCAATTTATCGAGGTGCAATACTCCAAAGAGCTTTCCATTTGTAATTAAAAAGAAAAAAATAAGGTTTTTTTTGCAAGTGAATGTACTTTTTCAGTCGGTTTTTTTCATAAAACCTTTTTTCTAAATCTGAAGCTTTCATAATACAGTTTTTTAAAACAATATTTTAAATTTTGTAAGTAAATTTATTTTAATTATTTTTATGTTTATTTAAATTAAAAAAAAACAACATCTTAAATATGAAAACTTAGACTTATTACTTTTTTCATCGACAATACATTGTTATATGAAGATACTATGCGACGTTTGTCTTCCTTTAAAATAAAGATGAAATTGTCGTTTTAGATTTGTTAGTATAAAAAGATGAAGGTAAAATAGATTTTCAACTGCGTATACATATTATTTGTAGAGTAATCAGTTTTCTCATTATATATTTGAAGTATTTCGTGATCAATTTGCAGTTGAAGGAAAAAACTAAATGAGTTAAGTTTTACACAAATATAAATTATTTACTCTGTAAATTATATGCGCTGAAGTCATGGAGATAGTGAAATATGCAGACTAAAATGGTTTGTAACTGCTGTAATTGCAGATTTGTTATGCACCGTGGCTTTATTTGTGTTTGTTAACTTGCAGAACGCAAATATTAAACTGATTCTTTAACAGAAATGTAAAATAATTATTTTAATTTCGAGTGAAGAGGTTGGAATGTTTCGTGCTTAAGCGGAACGGCGTGAGTGCAGTATCATTATTATTTCCGATGCCGTGGACTAAGTAATGATCCTTCCTTGCCGTCAACATCATCATCACCACCATCAACGACTGAATCCTTCGACGACTTCGAGGGTTTTGTAATGCTGATTATGGCTCGGTCGACGAATGCTGTTAGCAAGGCAAATCTGCTTTATTAATACTCATTATCGTATCTAGCCTGTGCCATCCTATTCCATCCTATACCATTTCATCCCCAATTCCATCCTATCCCTTGTCATTATGCGTTATGCAGAAAAGCGAGTTGGGTGGTGTTGGCTGCGGCTGGATTGCATTGCTATTACGAAAACCACTGGCGATCGATCTGGATTAATCTCATTAAGAAAATACTCCATTTACCATTAGTCCATTAGTGAACGCATTTGTTCGAAACCCAACGTCTCTCCGAATTCCTACACCTATAACTCACTCGCTAAACGACCCAAGCAAAATTGATCTTCAATTTAAATAAGGAGTTAGCAATAAACTCGTTTGTCTATAAACAAATATTTTTTAATTAATATATAATTGGTATTTTCATTTCAAGTTACATTATTTTTTAACAATTCAATATTTTAATAAACTTCATAATAATTTCTGTTAACAAAAATACTTATGTAACTGTTTCAACAAATAATATATCATTTTGGTTAACAATTTGACACAATTTGTTAATAGCAGTTCAATGTCATTGCATATCAAGATAACCAATAGTAATTGATACGCCTGACATACATTTATGCTACAAGTCACGCATAGTGCAATCCTTAATTCGTTTCATTTACTAAAGCTTTTACCACAATTGTCACATAAGTCATGAAATAATAATAATGAACTGAAAATGTCGTGATTGTAGCCCAAAGCCGACTTTAAATATTCATTAAATTATTTATTAAAGCTTGTACCAATTCTTAAACATTTTGGGAAATATTGTACGCCTTGCAGCATTACGAATGATTAATAAGTTTAACATAGTAAAATTTAGAATCCAAACTTTAAATAATGATTATTATCAAAAAAATTATAACAATTGTTTTGCAAAATTTACAAATATAATCTAAAATATTCTGTTCTATCTTATAAATTACATTACATGATGAAATATAAAAAAGCCAATAATAAAATTTAATCTTAAAAATAAAGTAACTGGGTAAAAACATGAAACAATTTCTTATAAACATTTTACAATTATTTTAATATAGGCTAATAAATTGGAAGTTTTCTATTTATACACTTGTATTAAAATAAATATAAATAAAGCTTTCAAAATTTTCGGGCAATATTAACTTTAACTGTGAGACTGCAGCAGGGAAATAGAAAAATAAGCTTCAAATAAATTCTAATAGTATAAATGAAATGACATTTCTTGTTTTCATAATCCAAATAAGTTTTACATATAAAAACTTATATAGTCTTTTATATGAAAATCTATAAAGTTTTTATTTTCTATACTTATTTAAATTTACACAATTGATTTTTCATTAAAAATGTTACGTTCTTTTTTATGTGCGAAGTTGAAATACATATTTTATATGTTATCTTGTATCTTTGTGCGCAATGCACACCATAGTACTGGCAATGTTCCGTTTTTATTCCATTTTATGTTATGCCGTTGTTGCTTTTTAATTAAATTTCGGGAAAATGTTTCTGGCTTTTATGACCGGCTTACCGAGCTGGCGCTATCTCTGTCTTGCCCATCTTTGGAGCGCGGGGGAGGTTTGTGCCCTCTCTGCAGTAGCAGACAGAACGGCGCTGTGTCGGGGTCGGAGCGCCGCGACGCCGTGCCGTGCGTGCGTCTGCAATGGGGCCCATAAAACTTTATGGCCAAAACATCGACCCGTCACCATGGATACAGCGCACGTGTACAGCGCGGGGACGAGAGTCGCACGTGCTCCGAAGGCGGCGCTCTTCCCTCCGCGCGGAACCCCTTCCGCCCATCCCTTCCACCAAGTTTCGAGCCCCCGCACCACTCGAAATTGGTCTGAGCGAATACAGAGTACCCTCCTGCCCCTACCGCTGCCCCATTCAAAAAACTATACGGCCACCATAAACTTATACACCACATTTGATTCGGGCGGCGGCGGGATCGTTTCAATCCTTGAACTTTACTGTTATGGCATGGCGCAAGAGACGGAAATCCTTTGTACCGAAGTTACGTGATAACTTGTGGAATACATGATTTATTGAACAAAAAAAACACAAATATAATAACTCAAATTCTTCCGTGACAAGAAAATTAAAAAAAAAACATATATTAATGTTCGAAAAATCAGGTTGTATCTCAAAGGTTTAATTTATTTTCTTATATAAAAAATAAACTTTGAAACTAAATTTGTCGATGTGTCATACATAACCTATAAAACTTTTTGAACAAAAGAAAATTTGATATATACTAAAATATAATCATGTAACATTGTTTTGAAAATGACAATAGTAGCGTCATTAAAACCACTATAACATATGAACTAAACGTCAAATTGCCATGAAATTTTGACAGGCGTCGTCTGAAAGTTGGTACTTCTTAAAAATCATAAGTACTTCTTAAATATCATTTGTCGATAGAGGCGTCATCTATTTATCATCCTACAAACGTATTGAGTGAGGTGTTAATTAACGCTCATTCGTACAAACTTAAATAATGTGGATAGAGAGTTCATATTGTGAATTCAATTAAATATAAAATATAACAACAAATACTAATGTACTTACTGTAATATATTCAGACGACTTTGTTCATTCACAATAGCAATGAAGAAACGGTAAAAATGCAAATATTTGACTGGAAATGTTTTGAAAGTAAAAAAAAAACAATTAAAATATTATATATCCCATGTACAGCTAGTGTTGAATATATTGCACTGCGTAGTAGAAGTCTTTATGCCGCATCCACAATGTGTGACAGGAGTCACTAATATGTCAGTCGTAGCAAATATTATTGGTTATCGGAGTCAGATGATTCTGAATTTGAACTGCCAATTACAATTACATGCAAAACTGAAATTCGTACACAATAGTTGATACGATTGCCAAGTATTTATTTTAAATTTAGATTGAAAAAATTCTCATTGGAGTAATGGTTTAAATTAGGTTTATTTCAACATACAATTTGAAAAAACTGTATAATCTTCGATTTACATAAAAACAAACTATAGACATTGCAAATGTATGGTGTTGAACAGCAATTTCTATATTTTTCTGATGAAAAATGAGTGTATATGGTTTATTCATAAAAGAAAATCTTAACGTTTTCAATTAAAACGTATACGATGACGGAAATTATAAAACTGGGTTAAAATCAAAGAGGTCGTACGTCAAAGCTGTCGTTGTTTTTGCGTTCATGTTTTGCTTTGCAAGATGTATTCATTCGGAATTTACAGCGTGTCGAAATATATAGTTTCCGGTGTGACCGCAGGAAATAAACGTATGCGACGAGACGGAAGCGAAACGGTGGCGGGAGAAATAAAAAAGAATCTAAATATTATAGGTCGTAAAAATTCGCACGAGACAGCAAAAATTCCGCGCGGAATAATAACAAAAATGCATAAATCGCCGGGATAGTGCTTGCTAGATAAAAATTCGCACATATAAAATCCGAGCACTTTGCCGCCCCTCCGTTGTACGCCGGTCTCGTACTCCTATATTTACATATATTTACAACGGTACGGGGATGGTTGCAACGGGGAAAAAGTACGAAAATACATAAAACAAAAATGGAATAGAAAGTAGTGCTCGGCGAGAAACGTAAAATGTGCGAGGAAAATGACACATGGAAATAACCCAGTCATATCATCGTTGACACCTTGTTGCTATGGTTATTTAACATATTTAAACACTCGGGTCACGTAGCTTTCATACAACAAGGTTATGTATTAGGTCACATGTCATATCTGATAATGATAATTACATTCAAACCATTTAACAGAAACGTTGTATAGTAAAGAACACAATGAAAATTATGTAAGTAAAAAAAGTCCTAGAAGGTAGCTTTCATGGTACAAGTATAGAAGGTCGCATTTCGTCACCAAGCTTAAGGTTAAGAAAAGAAAATATTGGAATATATACTAATCAGAACAGATACTCTTTGATAATAATAATTCAATAAGTTATAAAATGATAGTCGTTTTGTGATTCTGATCTTAGTCAGTTTTTACTTCATGTTTGTCAATATGACACCAAGTACATCATGACAAAAGATGTCGAAAATTTAACAGCTGTCCGGCGTACATTGATATTTTCTGCATTAAGAGCTTTTGAATTTATAAAACCAGGTAGGTATAGTCATTTAGTTATTTGATCCAAAGTTATTACTTAAATCAATATTTCAAAATTGTTCAATTATTTTGTTTCAAATTGATCATAAAAAGTGTATGGAAAATATTACGAGAATTTCAAGTATTTAAAATAAGCTAAGTTAGTCATGTGCACATTCCGTAGATAATTACCAACAAGTAACTTAATACAATAATTGAAATCATTACAAATACATAATTGATGTTTAAATATAATTGTAATACAAAATATACTATAAAATATCATATATTGGAATAATTTATTACTAATAAAACAATGGACCAAACAGAACTCTCGTAGTTTCGTGTATATTCTTAAACATTTTGTTCACGTATTACTCCCCAATTATCATCTAAAATAATTGTTAAATTTCAAATTTCCAAAATGCAATTTACTTTAACGAGGGTTTAGTTTATAGTTTACGATAAATTGATTTTTAACAACCGATCGTAATCAAACTTAATGATTTTCGGCTCGGCGCTTTACGACGGGCAACACTCTAAACTTCAGTAGTGGATATTCATATTAAGTACATGTAGTTTGTTTGGAAGCATAAGGAGAAGTTTCCAATAACAATTAAGACCGTATGTAATATTAAATTAACTGTATATGCAATAACTGCATGTTCTCTAAATGTTATTTATATTGCAATCAAGATTGAAAATAACTTTAAAACTTCTTTGAACTTTTCATAAAATATTTATTAATATTTAAATGTAAAAATAAGAATGAAGTACTAATTTCCTTAAAATCTTTTGATTAGATATTTCGTTTCTTAAATCTATTTTTAAGGGTAAATTATATTATTAAATCACGAAATCAATACAGAAACATTGGTTTTCATATTTCATTGTATAGTTCATGTAGGAATTTTTAATGCGATATTTAGACTCTGTATAAGTACAAATATTTATTGAAATTAATTACATGAGAAACACATTATATTATTATATATTACATATTTTAAAACGAAAACGCACTTGAATAAAATACTCATACGAAATATAGTATATTTGTATATAGATAAGTGCATTTATAACAGAATATTAGTACACTTAATGAAAACGAGAATATGTACATATAGTGTGCAGTCATTACCGTTTCTAGACCTATGTGGAAGGTAAGTGCATTTAATGCAATAGAAAATGATTATATCTTAATATGTAACATATTTATGTGAAGTTTCCAGTTTAGGTGTGTTTCTAAAGGTAGGTCGAGAAACTTAGAACATTCATTTATCTTTAATGGATCGGGGCAAGTCTTTCCTTTCTTAAAGAAAAAAAATATATATCAACGTGCTTTTCTAGCTTTACATTAAAACTGTACATGCACACTTGCAAATATAATGAAATTCAACATTTCTATAATATTTAAAAGTTCCATATTAGAATATAAAAACTCGATAGTCGAATAAATAATCACGTTGTATGTAATCTATAGTTCTCATTTCGAACGGTTTGATGTTAAAAATAATATCTAAAAAATTTTAGAGGACAATCCAGTTTTGACACTCGAACAATCCTTTAAAGATAAACAAAGAATCACGTTGGATACATTATTTGTACTTCAATTATTTTCAATATGTAATATACCATGAAAAGTCAAATTATAACGGTTTATCCAAAAAAAAATGAAAGCCGATCAAAACAAATTGGAGAAAAATCTAGTTTTGAAATTCGAATTTAATAACAATGCAGTAATACAGAAAAAAAATACAGTTAATTCACTTTTTTCTGAATGATTGTAATAAGATTATTATCGAATATTATACAATATAATTCATGCTTCTACCCTATATTTATCTAGAAAAAATAAGTAATGATTTCAACTCATTATTTATTTCAGTTTGATACAAAAAAAATGATAGTGCTTAATTATTTCTTGTATCGTTCGGATATATTTACAATATTGACTGTATAAAATCAGGCTGTACTACTAAATCGCACAAATTATAAAAAAATTGTATTGTTTTTGTACTTTATTTTTATTATGCTCCTTTAAAATTTAGTTTGTCTTGATGTTTTAAAAGTCCGGACTGATCGAAGCCGCACCATGCGAAGTATGCTATGTTCACAAAACTATTGTAACAGTATATATTAGGCTCTAAAATTCTAAGTTGTATTATAAACTAGTCTAAATGTTATGTTTCATATAAATATTGTTTAAATAACGCCTGATAATTATGCACCAATCCAATATTTGTACTTAAAAAAAAAGGTTTTTTTCACGTTTTAAATTTGATTTTAAAAGAGTAAAAACTCCGGACGTTAACTATAATGAAAGTGCTTACTAAAAAAAATCTTGCGTTAGTGTTCGTTGTTAATTTTTCCGGAATGGTGGTTAATCCCATTTATAATTTCACGAAGGGACGTCTCTGACTATCGTTTCAAAATTATGCGATTCAGCGGCGTTATTTTATGAACGATGCACCGACAATGTTTGCTCTCATTTCTTTGCCGCATGTCATGTTTATGTCTACTAATTTTATATATATATAAAAAAAAGTTACTATTCTTGTTGTTATTCGGCTGCTAAATATAACACTCGTCGCCCATAAAAATCGCCTGACGTTCGGTCGTCAGTCTGCTAATAATAAAAAGACACAAAATGAAAGTTTATTGCGTGACATGTCATACACGTAGGGGAGAGGACGAGGTGGTGTATGGGGGGTCGGCCAAAGGTTTATGAGGCCACCAGCCTCGGGATTACGGCTAATCATCGAATCATACGTGCTCGTTCCTCTTTTTTTTTTGTTGTTCTTTCCCTCTATTTCATCAACACCACCTTCTATATCATTTCGGACGGCTATCGAATTCCCCATTGGGGCCGAGCTATATTTCGCACCGGAAGTAATTACCGTCCGAACAAAATACTAAGATTAGCGGTCGTAATGCTGTTATTGCCGGATTGAACTCTGTTATTTTTCCATTCCTTTTCATTATGTCAGAGAGCCATATCGCATTGAATATGTCGAGAACTTCGCCAGTTGCTCATATCTGCCAGTGATTTATCTGGAGCTGCCATTTATATTCAATATAATTCAGCGATCCATCAACTTCCTTAAACGCATTTCTTCTGCTTTTTACCCTTGTTAAAATGGACAACTCTACTACAATTCGTCCAAAAAATAACTTATTTTCAAAATTGAGTTTGTGATAACGAATAACTTATCTGTATTAATTCATATTTTTTGATAAACAAAAATGTAAAATGATATGTAAAATTCTTAGTCAAGAATTAAGTATTAGAACATGTTTTTATATTACCTATTGATGCGAATCATAATCCACAACTAAGATTAATAAGTGAATAAAACGATAAAAGTGTGATTTTAAATTTACACTTTGACAGAATCCAGGAAGAATGCGTGTAAGATGAGAAAGAAAGTATAAACTATAATGGTCATTTCGATGGAACTAACAATACTAAAGGTTAATGACCTAAGTTGTCGATGCCTCAAAGAAAGAAGAAAAAAAAGAGAACATAAAATATTCAATAAATTCAATTATTATGGTAATATGTGAAATGTATTATATAATGAGAAATATCTAATGAGTGAAATGATATAATTCAGACTACTCGATGTGTTGGCATTGTACAGTTATAGGAAATAATAATTAGTAAAGTTTGTGCGGAAATAGGTAAATATAATTATGAGCTTCATAGCTGCAGTTGGAGTAATTAATATGATGTATTATGATGGTATTACCATGATTGCAAATGCGAAAATGGCTTTGGCAACTAAATTGCGCAACAAACAAAGGGTTGATTACCGTCTATCGAATTCCAATGTATTATTGTAGAAATACCATTTATCGGCTGAAAATAAATATAAAAATGTATAGAATAACAATATTTATTCAGTACATTAATTTTTAATTAGCTCAATTAAAATATGGTTTATTTTGAATCCGAACTGATCGAAACCTCGAGGTATTGTTGTATATATATAATTGATAATACTAATTCCTAAATCTAATAATTGTTGAATTGAATATATTAATAAATATATTCCCTTGTGCAATGTTGTTCACTCTTAATCTTATTATGTTTAAACTCGCAATTAGATATTTAATTATTGTTATCATAACAAACTTATTTAATGATGGTATGTCCCGAGTATTATTATTCTTATTGTTTGAAATATTTAATTGAGCTGACTATATAATCTATTTGTCTAAGTTAATTTAGTTCGTTGGGTAACAAGTGGTTTAATAATATTCCAATTATTAAAGTTCTTTGTCTCTGTTAATTTACTGCCAACATATGGCTATAAATTAGGGATAAATCTGGTGATTATATAGATTTTAAAGCATAAATTGCAGCTGTTGTATACAGTATACAAGCCATATTAAGGCCCTTAGACTTGCCTGAGGAGGAAAAAGTCTCTGGAGAGACGTCCCGCGAGATTTCTCTTTGAATATTCAAGTACCAATCGGTGTAGTTCGATGGAATGCATCGTTTGAAGTTGGTATATCCGAATGGAAAGATTTTGTAGTAATTGAATTGGGGACAAAAAGGATATTTTCTTGGTATAATGTAACTCTTCAAATTATGTTTTTGTTCGTTCGTTCGTCTCGAGCTCCACCAAATGGCTGCACATTCGTTTGTTTACTTTTCTTCTTCATTTTTTCCCTCTACTAATTTCCGTTTTGCTATGCTCATACACAAAAAAATAAATGACGATTTGCCTGATGGCAGCGGCCGGATGAAGTGTTCCGTAATTAAAGTTAGTTTTGGGGGCGCCGGTGGAAATTCGCGAGCTCTCGAAATATCCAAAGGCAAGCAGACACATGAACACGAAGTTGGGTCGAAGGGCCTTGTCATGTTTCAAATGCTCGAAGGCAGCGGTAATTGACGTCGCGCAAAGACTACTCTCCTCTTCGCTCACTCTCTGCACCCCGTCATTCCCATCCATTACACCCATCTCTCTCCAAACGTGTGCACACTCCACCATAGACGACGACTCCGATGCGAGAGTTACGTAAAGAAGGCGCAGCGTGCAGAATTCTGATGCTGCTCCGTTCATCCATCCAGCTCTTCTTCGCGCGTTCCTCAGCGACAACCATAAACCAGTTAACTTCGGGCCTCTCCTCTCATCCTACCTCCCTTCACCACAAATACTTCTTATCCGCTTTAAATTCTCCTCCAAACACCCCACGTTCCGAGCAAGACCGTGTCTCTACTTCGTCATCATCATCATCATAATTTCGTTCTTCGCAGACGCTGCACATCGTGAATATTGAATAATATTCTCTCAATTAAGAGATTCTAGTGGCGTGTAAAGCGCCCATTTTCGTGATTAAAGAGCGCCGTCTTTCTCATTCTCTCTCTCTTTCTTGTACACGCACACTTCACAACTTTTCGCTTCGCCAGAAGGATCAAAAGTACGGAGCGCAATGAAAGCGGCAAGACTTTTAAAAATCATGCTTACATTACAAACGAGGATTTAAAAACTGTTTTGTTGCCGCCTCCGACGCCGCCGCCTTGTACAGAAAATAATCTCTACATTTTTTTTTGTATTATTGCATTTCCTAAATTAATTTCTCTCATGTTCGCAATGTTCAAATGAATTAAATTGCATTTTTTGTCTGTGTCTTCCTTTACTTTAGTCTCTTTCAACTTTTAGGTATAATGTGTCTAGCAAAAAGCGTTTTGAGTATAAATACAAGACAGAGATATTGCAAGTAATATTTTTAGATTTTTAACCACTAACGTTATTATGTATACACAAATTAAAAATTTATAATTTAATGTTTTGTTGTTATTTCTTATTATTAATGGTCATCTGCAGCAGTCTTTTCTGCAATTTGTTTGTAGTTTTGTAGTAATTAACTTACATTTATACCTCGTACTGTTTCTTTTCTTAGATAATATCATCTATTCTTCTAATTTGATGCGCATAAGTAACTTTCTTTGTACATAGATCCATGGTCCATAGAGCCTGTTTCAATACTTCAATATTCATCTTTAAATTTTATTTATTGATATAATTTTATATTATTCCTATTCAATTATTTACGTCAAAGTATAATTTGATTGTAAGTTTCACATCCAAAACTTTAATAACTGCTGATTCAAAGAATATTTACAACTTATCCAGGTTTTGCATTGAAATGACTGAAGTAGTGTCCTTTGTTGCTATTTACTATTGTTCGAAATATCACTCTTAATTGTCTTCATTTGTATGTCGCCGTATATAACACTGTTTAGTACATACAATGCGTCTGTGATTGTTCGCACTGTTATCGATTCTAATCTTTTGAAGTATTTCACTGTTGAAGTTACTCGCTGCATTCCACATTACCACGAAGGTTTAAAAATAGCTTTGTAAAATAAGTTGTTTGTATCCAACGATAATGCTGATATTATTTCTAGCAACAAGACATCGTCATCATAAAACGTAAAATGAGTAAATTTTCTACATGATTTAAGTTTATAGATTTTGATACAATTATATTATTAAGTTTGATGTTGTTGTAAATCATGTACTGACAATCTAATTATAAACAAACAATATAATTATACTTATTTGAAGCACAATTGTCAAAGAATTCGCTTTGAAATTTTATGTGAAAAAATATGTGTTATATTTTATTTTTCGAACTGTTTTAATTTTAGTGAATTGTGAATTGTTTTAATTTTAGAAATATTTCACAAAGATTGTTATTATACATTTAATTTGCTTCTTTACTAAATAATCTGGAAATATTTTAATATATCTTATAGTACATAATATTATTTCATAATATTAATATTTTCTTATCATTTTCTGCTATTGATTAAGTAAATTGTAATTCAGTGTCTTTTTAATATAAAATGTAGTCAATCATAAATAATTTCACATTATTTAGTTTAATAATTATCAAAATTAGCAAAATAATAATCCATAACAATTTATTACATCTTCATAAATAAGATTATGAGGAACATTTAAACGTTGTTTTTTCCATGTTGATGGAGGAAACGTCAAATGGTGCGTACCCAAAGGTTGCGTAAATCATCAGGGCTTTTTAAGGGGGAATAAGAAAAAAGCAATTTTCTGGACGTGCTGCCCTTTCCACGGAATGCGAAACTTACTCTTTTTTTTCGCCATTTCCTTTAACAAGCCCGACGATTCCGTAATCATCCTCTCGGCCCTTTCGATCGTGGGGCGAATCGTTGGTGGAGGTTTACCAACAAGAAAAAAAAAGTGAAGTATGATAGACGAAGAAACTAACTTCTAAACTAATGTCGTTATAGCGAGGCAAAAGTAAACGGCCATAATGAGATGCTTATAAAACTTTTCGCCCAACTTCTTATTTATTTTTTATTAGAGCGTTTAGGCCATTTACGTTCGCAGCAGCGCGATTAATTGAATTCTCCACAATTATACATTTTTTTCTCTCTCCCTCTTGCTTTTCAAGATTCCTCCGCATGAACTTGAAATGCAAATCGAAATTGGAGCGTGAAATTGCATACGTTCGCTCGAATTCCTCCTGAATGGGTCTCCGTTTCGTTTAGGGAATTAATGAACCCTTCTTTCGTTTCTCGATTACATAATTTATTGAATAAAAAGGAGGGATGCAGAGATGGGACGTTGTCAGTATATAAAGCACGCGGGTGTCTCGATCACGATATTATTATTTTTTCACGTCCCTCCGAATACTTTCTTTGTATTCGGTGTATTCGACGGTGGATGAGGGAGTGGGCAAAAAGATGGATCGAGTTTCGCGTATTGTTGATGATGATGCTTCGAAAATGAAATACAATATCCAGTCGCTTTTGGCTTACTCCATTCTTCGGATTAACGAATTACGTATACAAAGTGTATAAAAACTCATTAGTTGTACAATTGATATACGCCAAGCTTATTTAATGTTCGTAAATAACAAAACTTTTACTTCAGATACAAAAAAAATACAATTCATTATTTGTTATATTAAAGATTATTTCATTTTATTACAGAGTTTTATTTAGAAATAATTATATAAGTTCAGATCAACAGACTATGATGGTTAGCTTATTGTAACTTTACCCTTATTTATACTATGCCCAATTGTTAATTTGATGCGATATAATGACGAGGGTCGCCCTAACAGATGCGTTAACAGATTAAGTTAACCATAATATTATTCTTAGGCAATTCGCTGATATAGCGTGCAGATGTATAAGTGCACATTTCGTTGATGTAATATTTATTATTAAGTTTTCGTTATATAGTTCAGATATAAACAAAAATAATATAAGACAAATGCCCAATAACTGCGTTAATCAACCAAATAAAGCTAGTTTTGTTTTAAATCGTAAGACAAGTAAACATATTGATAAAATAAAACCAAAATTTGATGCAGTTTTTATAAAGTATTATTACTAATTACTATTCAAAGAAGTAATATTATAAATGGATTATACGTCTTAACGTTATGTAACTGTTAATGTAGATCAGTCAATATTCACATGTTCAAGGACAGTGACATAATAGTGGAGAGCACAAGATGAAGGTCCTCCGAAGAAGGGAAATATTGTGGTTATTCTTTGTGTTTAGTAAAACTTCAACAACATTCTTAATTACGGTTTTAACTATGAAAAAGTGAATAATTCAAACTAGAAAATCAAAGGACATCATTTGACAAAGAGTTTGGAAGTTGTTATGTCTACAGCTATATTCATTAAGACTAAATCAAAATGTATCATCAAATTTTTTAGACAGTTCAGAAGAAATTGAAATCAACACATCTTTAAATGGATGTTTTGCAAATTTAAACAGTATATTTTCCAATAAAAGCATTGGACTATTTATTCATGTAATTGTATAATTATACAACTACACGAATTATAAACAAAATATATTAAATAAAAATAAATTAATTGTAATAACTCGATATGATGTTTTTGCATGTATACATTTTTTAAAATAATGTAATAAGTAAACGAATAGTAGACATTGATTGAAGGTGTAATACTATTATTAGCTTAAACATTGAAGAAATAACTACATGAAGAATGATTTGTTGCAAAATTATATTTTTTTAGTAACACTGTGATTAGTTTCAATGAATAAACGTATTCATCTGATTAAAAACTTTTATTGTTGATGTTCTTTTCTTAAATGTTAAAATTGATATAAACTAATGGACCAATGAAGAGATAAAATACTATTTTTTTTGTCTGAGAATGCGTTTTTGGTGATGTGGAGGATGGCCATCGGTAAAATCCTTTCCGGTTGAGAAATGCCCGACATTGAAAGCGACCGTCCAGATTGATTGAGCTTTAATGGAACAGAATGTTCTCGTAGTTTTCTTTTTTCGGTCCAGTATGATTTGTTTGGCACTAATAATGGACCGTACGTGGATGGATCTTTGTATGTGTGCAAGGACGAAATCCGGTCTTATATTGCGGCCGCTAAGGCACGTGGAGGGATATTCGGGCTCGGGTTTGGGTAGGCAGAGGGTTCTTAGTGAGAAACGGCAATCTGCAGATAGCTGGGATAGCTGAGGCCTTTATCGCCCAAACTCCGTTCCCTTTATTGGTAATAAGTGCCAGGGACTTTCTGAAATACTCCGCCGCCGTTGCCGCCCCCAGCTCCCGCTGAAAAGTTATGGTGATAACGCGGGCGGATAATAACTAACGCCCCCAACCCCCACGGATCGCGTAACTCTCCTACCTCTCTCTCTCACTCACTCAACCACCCCCTTGCCTCTGCCGCCCCGACATGTGCTTGTGCTTTTATGCACACACAGACACATTGAAGTACGGGATGACTCTGGGGAGGCGGTGCTGAAAATTCTACTCTTAGACTCTCTTCGTCTTTTCATACCACCGTCTGCCACCTCCCAAACAAAGTTAACGAAATTATGTCAGACTATAACATTTTCAATCTAACTCAACTAAAGTAATAAGTATTTTATGTGATTGGTTAACCGCAGGTCGTCTCGTCTTCATTGTCCTTACAAGAAGACGTACAATTGTGAAACAGGATATGAACGTCATTTATTTAAAGTACCTAAAAGCTAAAAAAATTTGACAATTTTTATATAAAAAATAATAAAGTACAGTAATATCTCGTATAGTGCAGCTTCAAAACTAAATTTGAATTGAGCAAAAAATAAAAATATATTTAAAAAAATTAATATTCAAAATTTTTATACAAATCTCCTTTTGTGCAATTTATTTGTATGCGGTTTTAAACTCCTCTATTAATATGTTTTCAAAAATCATAATTATTGCAAAGTCAGTTTCACCAAAAACAACATAAATTAGTAAAACTATAACACATTTTTAGTGAATAATATTTTTTGTAATCTTATCATGAAATATTGAAAGATTTTATATAATTATTTAATATATTTGACTGCTTTAGTAAAGTAATAGTGATAATTAATAAATATAAGTTAATTGAGAAGTAATTCTAGAATAGTTACACAATTTTAATTATAAATATTTATTTCTAAAGAAGTAAATAAACATAAAATTTTGATGATATAATTTCACTTTCATATTGTAATCGTTGTTCTCTTTTTAAATTCTCTTTTAAAACTACTATAAACTATTAGTCTCTCAAACTTGAAAGTAACTTCGGTCCCTTACTTTTCACATGCGAACAAAAAAAAACCTCTTTATTGTCCTTGGGCGAAGATGAAGAATTTGTGCCATGTTTTTTTGATGACATTCTTGTTCTTCTTTTCTACTTTTTTGTTTTCTTATTTTTCTTTCTTTTGGATAGACACGCATTTTCGAATTCGATTCGCGTCTCGCCTCCGAACAATGCTCGGTCCTCTTGGGACGCACAAAAAATAAGACGGAGGACGTCTATCCGCATCCTCCGCCGCCGACGCCGCAAAAGCACAGAGAAACAATGCGAAAAGGCAGACGCAAAGCACAACAGACACGAGAATTCTCCCACCATTTCTTGTCCTCTCTTCTTTATGCCGTTTCTACTTTTTTGTTGTTGTATTTGTATTATTTTTCGACCAATCTTGGACCGTTAGTCTGTTGGGTTCCTATCAAAAATTCCCAAATAGAATCACCGACTCCGCTCCGATCCAAGTCATAAAGACGTCCTATAAAGAAGAAAATTTCGTATTCTTGATCTTCAATCTGATCAAAGAGATTCCATGAATTCACATATAAGAAAATGTTTTGTCTTCAGCAGAATTCACATTCACATAATCGGTATATAAATGATGTTTTTACTAAGAATAGAAGTTTTAAAATATATTGTAAATACAATTATTAAACACATGCAATTTGTAGTAAACAAATATTATTTATTGTATTTGATTGCAACAACCATCAAATTATTTAAATAATTTCAGACAAAAAAAGTATGAAGTAAAATCGATGAAATATTTCTTGTTACTATGAAATTATGATTTATAGTTTATTTAGAATTAAAAATTATAAACGATTTGAATATTTAGTAAAATTTATAGGACTACATGTTGGTTTCACTTAATGCATAAAATAGAATATTTATGAAGTAAAAACTCGAGAACATTACCATTATTGACATGTAGACAAATAATTCCTAATTGAATGGTACTTGAATAACTAATAATTGTTAATAATAAAGTTATATAACATTTAATTTAATTATATAAAACTAAATCCAATTTTTGCGAATTCTCATTAAAATATTTTTTTTTACTCCTCTTTGTACTAATACACCAATATCTTGCATAGTTCAGCTTCAATCAGTGCGGATTCACTATAGTACGGATTGAAAAACAAACTCAATTTTATTTAAGCACAATAAAAATGAGTAAACAAAATTGACACATAAATGATTATTTTTTAATTATGCAGCCAGTTGTGCTTTTTATGCGATTTTAAAGTCCTCGATTAGTCCTGAGTTTCAAACAGTGATATTGACAGAACCGATTATCCGCACTATGCGACGTATTTCTGTATTATAAAGCAGAAATAAGTATAAAAGAATACTTAAATTAAGAAGAAAATAATATAGTAATAATAAATTAATACTTAAAAATACTTCTAGTTTCAAAAGTCAAACTTTTGAAATAATATATTCGCCCGATTTTTTTTACGAAGTACTTTTAGGTCAGCTAGTTCTGCAATATTCAACAACTGCTAAAACATTGAGCTTTACCTATGTGATAAAACTTTCAACGTATCCAGTATATTTAGATACTGGCAAGGATGATAAATAAATAATAAGTTTCGTGTATACATTACACAGTTTGTACTATGCACACAAAATATTACTTATAAAATATTACTAAATAAACTTTATTAGAGTTTACAGTACTAAAAACTACTTTTTCTAACAAAGTTACATTTTTCATTATTCTAAAAAATAATTTAACAAAGACAACGATTAAAATAATTTGTGTTTTAAAGTTACTCTTTTTTTTCATTAAATTAAACATGAAATAAAATGAATTAATAAATCTATAATTAATTATAGAATAGCCCATTGTATGGTAATAAAAGATACGACCATAGATAATCCTTTGATGTCTGCTATGCAATAATTTTGCAATTTAATTTAATTCAGGAATTTAATCAATGTTATTGTAACGGATATAGAATAAACATAATTACATACACAAGCCAGCTTATATAAAATCATACAGACTGCAGTCTCCTAATTAATAATACGCAAATTGATTTCGTAATTTCATTAAAAATAAAACCTTTTGAAAATGTATATAATAAAATTGAACAATAGACAAAAGCATAGAGAATAAATTAAATTTCGATTAATTTGCAATAATACATATGATTTCTATAATAAATATACACTTTATATAATAGTGAAATATATTAATAAATACACATAATATATGTACACAAGTTTTAAAAATGATGTAGCAGGCACGCAATCCGGGACTTCTCTTCTCATCGTCACTCGTTATGCGAAACGTAATTAATTTTTTATATTAAATTTATTATTTATAATCTTCTGATGATGGCAATGTGTAAAAAAAATAACAGTGAAAAGAAATAGTAAAATAACAGTGAGTGGAATAATTTCCCAATGGTAATCTTCAAAAATTTACTGAATATTCATGTAATAATATTTATTTCATTGGCTAAAATGAGAATTTATTAAAAGTATTTATTAAAAATATGATACAATATTAATCACTGTATGTAATTAAAATGAAGTCCTTTTATTTTCAACTAAATTCATTTAAAATACGTTTTTCGTCGTCGAATGTTAGCTAGAATTTAATAAACTCCGGAGGGTTTTTCATTCAAAGTTAATAGAGCCTGAAAATTCGAAGTTCTTTCATCCAGAAAATGACTGGACTTTGATCCGTTCCAAATTGAATCAAATTTTTATATGAAATAAGAAAAAAATGTAATTGCGGAAGATGTTGAGCATACGATATTTCTAATTTGATATGAAAAAAATCTTTTATTTTTCTTTTGTCGCTTGTTAGAAATTAATTTTAATGAAAAAAAAACAAGGAATGCTGATCATTAGTCCTTATTGAATAATTTTACTAAGAAATTTATTTTTTGAATTATGTAAAAATCTTTTGAAATAAATTATCCTTTGATTAAAAGTAACCATAATGATTTTTTGAATAAAAAAAAACTTAGGAAAAAAATTATCAATAATAGTCTGGGTAATCAGTTTCGTCAATATTCCGGGCTATTTGAAACCGGACAAATCGAGGACTTTAAAACAGAAAAGAATTGTTAAATATTTTCTTATTTTGCTCAATTTATTTTGAAATGTATACTATAGTGAATCCAGACTGATATAAGTAGAACTAAGCGACATCTCGATGTGTATTAACAATTTTTATTTATTTATGTTTGTATTTATTTATATTATCGATAAGACAGAATAATACCAGCAAACAGATTACTGAAAAATTAAGTATTCCTAAAAAATAAAAAAGCGATTTACATCTCGAATACCCCAAAAAAATGCACAGAAATTGCTATGACTATAAACTGTTAAGTGCTGATAATGAAACCAAATAAACGTACTTAATTACAATAAAATGATACATAAAAAAAACTTTGAATTATTGTTGTGTGAAAACATAAAAGTAGAGCCATGAAACTTAAATTTTCGGTGTTACTCGTATTCCTCACACAAAGCACCATGAAAGTGGTTAAATGCTATTTTGTTAGCTTTTACTTAAATTATATTGTTGTTCGCCATTTTAAATTTATATTTTTATTTACACATCCCTAAATTATTATGTTGATTTTACATTTGACTTCCATTTCTATAGTTGAATTTTAAATAAAAAATAATTAGTAAAACGCATTTTTTTGCTAAAACATAATTCTATAAACTTCAAACATCTTTTTAAAAAAATAATGGTTTAATGATTAAACATTAACTCTTTATTACCTAATATCCCTAATTGGAGTTTATCAATCTAAAACTTCTAAAGAATATACACCGATTGGACAATTTAAACTTTAACTCTTTATTACCTAATATCCCTAATTGGATTGTACCAATCTAAAACTTCTAAGGAATATTCACCGATTGGACAATAGTAGAAGATCATCACAATAGATAAAACGTTAATTTAATACAATGTTTTCATGAACTCTTAATTTGTTGGTGTTTTGAAGAAATTAGTTTCCAAGAAATTGCTCTAAGCTTGAATTTTTATAGATGCTAGATAGTTGTAAATAAATTGAATATTTCTTAAATAGCTTATAATGTCTTGATCCGTTAATTGATCAATACTTTATAAAGAGGTAGCGTTAGATAAACGTATATGTAAAGGCAATTTCTCGTTAATTATAAATTTAGATACGAAGTGAAAATATGAATCTCGGTTCGATAACATTAAAATTGAATTGGAGTTGAAGGAAGTAATTAGCATTTTTTTTATATAAGACCAAAGAGAGGAGAAAACATATCTTTCATCGGCTGCAAATTCGCGATCTCGACAATTGGCAATTAGCTGAAGCGTCGCGACGACGGTGTGGGTTTCGGATGGAATTGAGGAGGCGGCTAGAATGGAAACCGATTTTCCATTAAACTCGCTTAATTTATGGATAGTTAAAAGCGCTTTTTATTAACGCCCTGTGCGTTTTCGTGTGTATAAAATTGTGAGTGTGTGTTTAGATCGGGTCCGATTGATATCGAAAACAAGGGTATGGAGCGGGCAGAGGGGTGCTCTGCGCGGCCACGCGTTTTACGATTTCCATTCGTTTTTATTTCATTCCGGCCCTCGGATCCTTCCAGTTTTCCGTCCCTCTCCGTTCGCTCGAGGCCCTCCTCGGATTCCCTCCTGACCCCCCTTTTACAGTAGTTTTATTAGCGGCATAAAAACCCCGAGACGCGATAACGACTTTCGTTCCTTTACTTTATTACCGCCGTTCCAGGCGATAAAGCCGAAAAGGAAAGGAATGGAAAGAGAGACGGAATACAGAACGAAAAAGAATAAGAGAGAACAATAACAAAAAAAATAAGTAACGCACACCCCGTTGTTATTAACATCTCTGTTAATATTAGGCCTCGTGGCCCCCGCGTTGGTAATATAATTTCCATTGCCTCCGCCGCGGAACTCCCCTAATAAACAGATCAACGGAATAAAGCGCTTTCCGCCCCGAAATTATATCCCTTTGTCACGCGGCTGCGACCGAAAAACAAAACGCACGGGACCAGAAGTAGAATTGAAAGCGGATGAACCGTCACTCAGGGTGGGGAGTGGGCAATTTTTTTTGTTGTATAATAGAACTAAAACTACTAAAAACCGGAAATAAAATCGAAAACGCACCATTGTTGTTGAGCACAGCCGACTCCAATTAGTTTTTCCCTCGATTGCAGAACGCAAATTGAATTGCCTCGTTATTGGAGCCGCAAAAAAAAAATGTGAAGAAAAATAATAGATGACCAAACGAGAACAAGCTCCAACCTATTATCTCGACGCCCTTATTTATTTTCGCTGTGTACTTATTGTTCTCTAATTTGTAATTATAATTATGGGCCATAGAATTATCAATAACTATTAAGTGCAACATAAAACGAAATATTTGGCAACTATACGACAATAATTTAAAAATACCTAATAATGACTACAGCACTATATTTCTTTTAACTATCAATAATGACTAAAATTGTTTGACATAAGTGTTATAAAAATTAATGCAATTTTATATTATAAGACTTGAACACAAAATCAATATATTACTACTTTCAATTATTTATGACAAAAATTAAGTATTAATTTCACATATAGTCTTTTTTTTTTGATTTTTTTTTATTTACTGTTCATCGATCGATTACTATATCTATACTTTATATACCTATCCAATATACTAAATTAAAGTGATTCCCATTAGATCTATTTTCTGTCGTGACAAAAAATTGTCTTTCAAATTATTGTTTTTTTTTCTATTTATTTTTCTTAAGTAAAGATTAAAACACTATGGGCACATCATGCATGTGTACTATAAACATTTCACTAAAACGAACCTTAAGTGCAGAAAACAGTGTGAGAAAAGCAAAAATATGTCTCATGAACTTGAGGTATGTCCAGTGCCGTATTAAGGTTGTTGTGGGTCCTAAGCACAAGTTAAGTAGGCTATGGATCAACTAAATAACAATAAATCTATTTTTGAATTCAAAATCAATATTTTTCAACGGTTCCAAAAAATGTCGTTGGGTGCGTCTTATAATCAAAAAATACGTTATTCCTTGCTGTATTTTATAAAATAATTATTTTTTCTTGGATAAAAAGATATTTTCTCTGTATTTGCTTATTTTGTAAGTATATGATTACTGTTACAAATATGTTTGAATGAAAGATATTTATTACTGTTTATAATTTTAGAATGTGTTATTGTTTCAGGGCAGTTTTTGTGAATTTTTATTGTAATATTATATCAAACACAATAAGAAAAGTCATGATCGTCGAGCACGACGATGATTGACCATCTATAAAATTAAATTTAGCTTCGGAAATAAAATAAAGTGGAATAGATTATTATTGCGGAAAAGCGTTTCGCCCGTCCTCCATTCCAAAAGGGACGACGATCACGAGAATAAAAAAAAATGAACGACGTCGAGCCTTGTTTTCAAACCGGTCACGTATCTACTCCGCCGAGCTTTTCCTTCCCGTCCTTTTTATTGCTATTTCCCTTCTCGAATCGATTCTTATCCCGGACAATGAAATGGAGAAATCCCTAAATTTCATTTAATTAACTTAGCCGAAGTTGCCGTGAAACGCTTAATTTTCATTTTCTCTCTCTCAATTGCATACAGACGAATCGAAGACCAATGCCAGAAGAGAAAGAGAAAAGTAAAAAAAAGAACATATACACAAAAGGGTGCGGATGAATCACGCGGGGGTTGGACGTAGGTCGGTGATCGTTCGTTCCGGGGTCCCGCCGCCCCTCGCCGAAAAGCGCGAGGCCCATAAACGTCACGAATTAGAGGATATATGCGTTAAATTTAAAAAGGGGGACCCCGATACGAGTTGAGCCCCCTCCCTAGTCGAGCGTTAATATTATTATTATTATTTATACCTCCAAACAATGAACCCGGCAGACAGACGTTTGCGTTCGGCCCGGATACAAAAGCCCAAACGTGTATTTAACCGAATTATATAACAACGTGCTATCGATAGTTTTCATTGTATTTAAATTCCCGCGTTTTTTTTTGTAATATTCATTTTTTTGCATTACCAGCAACCGGAAACAATGCACGTGCTGCAACAACGGAAAAAAAATTCGCGAAACGATCGAGCGCATAAATTATGCATTTGTCTATGCTCATGCTGTTCTTCTGCGCTGGTTTTCCAAAATTGATTTGCGCCATTTAAACAATTCCATTTTGCCAACGCCAACCGCCATCGATTGATTGGCAACCCGAGGTAGCCATGGTTACGTATTATGCATTTGTCGGGATTTTCCTATTCATAATTCACTTGCAATTATTATGTCGGAAATTGATTTAAATTAACAATTAGCTGGGAAGCATATAATTAAAGCTGATTTAAATATACGCTTATTGATTGCGCCTTATAATTTGCACATGTTTAGTTTGCAAACTACATAATAAAATATAATATATACTTAAATTCTCAAAAAGAAAATGTTGTAAATTATTTCATTAACAGATATCATTATTTCATAGACTAAAAATATAGATGCAGTATGTAATTTTTAATCGATACGCTCTAGTCTTAATAATTTAAATAGCAGCATTATAAATACACAATGGAACCTCGCTTAACAAGCATAATCCATTCCAAAATTTCCGGATTTTTACTCGTATAGTGAAACAATTTTCTCCATAAAATCCAATGTTATATACAATAATGTGTTCCATTTTGCGAGTCATCTTTCATACAATGTATCTTCTCGTTAAGCAAAATGCTCGTTAAGCTGGCTTAACCTCAAAATTGCATTCCTTTAGATCAGTGATTTTCAAAGTGTGAGTCGCAGAAATCGGTATGTTTTTCTACGTATTTGTACACATACCCATTCTTTGGGGAGTTCTTTAAATTTTTAATTTTTAAGTGCAAAATGGGGTCTCGGACCAAAAAGTTTGAGAACCACTGCTTTAGATCATCCAATTTTATACAGTGTTATTTTCTTTTCAACGCCTAGCATTTATTCAATTTTCTAAATTTGTATGCTGTTTGGATGACTTTATAAGGTATACTATATGATAAGAACTTGTTTGATAGCAATACCCTTTTGTAGGTTTATTAAAGAAAACTCGCCAAAGTAATTGTACAAATATAATAAATAATTTAAAATATAAGTTACGTTGTGCTTAATTTTCTAGGGTGTTTAATTTTCAAAATAAAACATTATTTCAGCTACAAAAATGAGATGAGTGATAAATAGAAAAAACTATCGAGCAACCATATTTTTAACAAAGTAATTTAAATTAAAGCAATCAGTACAAGTTTTGAAAAAAAAATTAGCCATCTCTTGAGTAAACAGAAACTAATAACTTCTTATGTTAAATAACCAAACAAATTACCAACTATTACCAATTATGAAATAAAATATAACATTTTGTTTAAAGTTACCTTGAAAATATTTTTTTAAAATCGATTTGTTCTTCAGTTTGCATGTGATTATGTGTGACCTTCAATATTACGCACGCACGTATGAAATTGTGTGCGATCAAATTTTCAGAAAAAATAAAATAAACAAACGATAAACGTACAAAATTAATTAATTCAAATTATACGCCTGTTACATTATTATAACGAACATTTGGTGTGAATATTTCCTTTTGTTTGTCTATACATATATAATTAGCACCAGTCATTTAATTAATTAGACTTTATTATTAAATAATTATATGGTGAAACACTTTCAGACAAATCTATCTACAAATGTGAACATTGTTCGTTGCTAAATTGTTTAGACAGAATTGGCGTTCTCCGAAATTAGAGTTTGTAAATGCTATTTGTAAATTACGTATTCTTGTTTGGTTTATATTCGCTTCATTCTAACAGATAATTTGTTCTTATTGTTATCAAAACTCTCAGCTTTACCTGTCTTGGCAATATTCAGACATACCTCGATTACCAGATGCATTCCAAGAAATTACTTAGTTAAGTAAAACTTCCTCTTCAGAGGAAAAAAAATCTATGACCAGAATGGGAATACATTCCTCCATAAAGAAAATAAAAAGCTTTTTTTTCGAACAAGAGGTAGAAACAGTCAACTTTCATAAGAGTAAAATCACATTTTAAATTATGAGTGTAACGTTGATTTTCAATTTTTCATGGATACTTAGGTCCATCCAACAAGTTTTGTTACCCAAAATGTCTCGACGTGTCATCTATCCTAAATCGGGATTATTTTCACTATATAATGTAATTTGTCTTTCAATGTTTGTTCTACAACGAGTCAACATACTAAATTTAGTAGAGTTAATACGAATCTGTATAGTTTTTGAAAATAATAAATAAATTACAACATAAATTTGACTTGAAGATCATTGTGGTCATGGTAATTATTTTTAGATTGAAATGTATCAACATGCGGAGTAGTACATAATAAGTAGTATATAAATTGTGAAAAAGTCTAAAAAAATAGATTTTTTTACTTTCGCATGAAAAGATTGGTTGCGAATTGGTGAAATGGCGGCACTTCATTGCATGCGTTTCTGTTTGAAAAAGAAAAGTACCTCTTTGGTGCGGACTACTAGATTTGTTAATTTAGAAAATCGAATCTACTTTCGGTCTATGCATGCACACTTTGTATACGCTCTTTTTATTTATTTGTTTGTTTTTTCTTCTTTTTTTGTTGTATTTTTTGGAGAGTGCAGTAGCGAGTGTGGTCGAGGGTGGATGTTGCAGCGCGCACTTTTGACTACAAACCACCCCCTTCAAAATAAGCCATATACTCGGAGGGCATAGAAGAACTCAAGTGGCACATCGCGCATTCGTACATACACTTAGGTGGGTACGAATATGTGCATACGTGCATCGCCGTTGCAAGTGCACAATGAGCAAGAAGTGCACACGACTAAATACAAAATACTGGCTCACTTTAAATCCCGAGTTTACACTCGAAACGCAGCGCAAAATATGAAGGGAAAAAAGAGGGAGGTGGATGAAATGACAGAACTAATTGCGAAAATGTACAAACTTAATGTCTTGCTCGAAGATCGTGATGAGGACAAAGGTAGAGAAGATAGTAATCTAGGTTAGCAATTATTTGATTAAGGCAGAAATTGGAGTGCAATTTGTATCTAACCCTAATATGGAAACGTCGATGCAGGTTAAGTGGAAGCAGACGTAATTATAGATTGAGTTAGGTTAGGTCAAAGGTTAATACATAAAGCAACGAGAAGTAGGTTTACTTAAAATACACGTAACACATTCAGTTACAACCTCAATTTATAAGCTGTCACTTTCAGTTACAGAAATGTACGTTCCTATTCTTCTAGCCCATATTCTCATTTATTATTATAGCCAATACTCCGATAAGTCATACACCAGATTACACAAATTACTTAAAAGCTAATATACAGCAAAAGATACATCTTGTACAAGAAAGTACAAGAATATCTTAAAAAATAGTTAAAAATGAGAGACTATTAGTAAATATAGGATAAAGACGATGTTAATAATTTGTATTTTTTTTATTAATATTTAAGTAATATAATAAATAATTATTTTACTTTTAATAATTAAAATACATCAATTATAAACCAATTAACTATTCAAATTTAAACTAAGAAAGAACTATATCATTTCTTTCTTAGAATATAATTATGTTTGTATTAGTAACTAAGAATTTACTTTACATATTTAAATTTTATTCTATGTGATGTTAAAATTCGGTTACTTTGACAAAGTTATAAAGATACTTTTCACAAAGTCTTAGTTTATCGATCGCCAATCCAAACACTGTCCGGAACACGCGTTGCTTACTAAAATTAAGATGTCAAATATCAAGCACCCGATAAACACCACACAAAGTTTTTCTTTTTTGATATATTTAAATTGAAAATAAGACTTTTTTTTGCAATACGACCCAGTTCGTTGTGACTTTATGAAAAGGTAATAGAACGGAAATATAATATAAGTTTGAAAATAGATACAAGAAAAGGGGAAATTGACATTGACAGGTATCCAATATAGACAGTCAATGGAGATGCACCTAACTGAATTATATTTTATAAAGAAGTGGACTTACATATTAAAAAGAAAATAATATGAACAAACTTTTGACAGCCTCACAAAATAAAAGATTTTTTTTGGCTAAAAATACACGTTAAATAATTGTTTTATGCAATATAATAAGAATAATAACAATATTTATTGCAACAATCATAAAATTATATAAATAATTACAGACAAAATAAAAGTCTGAAATATTGTATTGTATATTTTCTATAATCTTGCATTAAATATTTTCAAATTTTAAGGTAAACAATAATTAAATACATAATAATCAAATAAAATAATTTCATGTTGAAAGACTTCGGTCTTTTGCCTCTTTGCATATTATTGCAAATACATATTGTTTCCTTTCTCTAAGTTAATTGTTGTGTTTCATGACACCAAACTAACCGATGCGGACGAGAAATATCTGCAATTATTGTTTATAAAGTAAATAAAGTTAAATGTTTAAATCAATGAAATTATATTAAAAAACAAATTATATCTACACTTTTTATATACTATTAAATGGAAGAAGTGTAATAATTATAGGTTATGTATAAAGTTAAAAATCCCACGATTAGATATAGATTTTCCCCCAATATAACGTAATTTGTAAACCGGAAATACATTATTAATTCCCTACTCGAAACAGGAAAGTGTGACATTGACAGCTGTCGTCGTCGAGAGATTGTCCAAATTGCTACGATATTATCAGTACACCGACACCTCCGACATCCACTTCAAAATTCAGTGATTAAAACCACTCAGAGTATTAGTTTTTTTCTATGTTTGATGTTTATATATACGTTGTATGTTATTTTTAGTCTGTGAGGGGCGTCAGAATAGTTTTTGTTATTGGGTTTGCGTGTTTTGTGTGTATTTAATTTGCGCTGCTAAACGTTTTCCAGGGGTGGCGCCGGGACTGGCTGGGTCATGGCATTCGGGGAGAGGAAGCCGGGCCCAATTACAATTGCAAATCGAATTACTTCTGATCGCCACCAGAGCCAACCGCATCCTCGACCCGTCTCTTTCGCCCTTCTCCTATCTCTCTGTTTATAGCCATTTCTTCTGTCCTTTGGGTTCACAGCGTGTCCCTTTTCTTCGTATTAGCTAGACCTATTTCAATGCTGGATGAAGGAGAGCGAGAGTTTCTTCAGCGTAACGCAATCAACGCGATCCTAATTCGGTAATGTGTGTGTGTGTGTTGGGTTTGCGGGATGAAATGGCGTTGGGTGGAGGGGTGGTTTAGAGTGAGAACGTAGGGGGTGTCCCCTCGGCACCCCGCCGACACCGCCGCCGCCACGCCACCACCTCTTCTTCGTCGTCGACGTCGTACACTAATCCATGATAACAACCCTCGACGTGAGTCACCCCTCATACCTACCATACGATCCCCATAAACCTGGTCTAGCTGCTTGTTACAGTCAGACAGAGATACACGTCCAATGTTCATGCGAATATCCATTGGCTCGAGTGAGATGAGCATAGGGAGACGACGAGGAGAGAGATTCAACGACATAATACTGCATACTTGCTCGGTGGAGAACTGCACCAGCACCACCAGAGATATTTATATGTTTAGGGGGGCTGAAACTTCGTTAGCGTAAATTGCATCTTTCACTGTAACCTCTCGCTCTCCCACTCTTTCAAATGCACATGTGTGAAATTCGTAAATCCTAATTATAATGAAACAATGGACGAGGGAATCCTCTAATGGAAAAATATACTTTATGAATTATATATCCCTAATTGCATTTGGCTCCGTCACGGTTTTAATGCCTTCAAGCTCATTAAATCGCGCAATAAACCAATAGCGTAATCAAGATATGTCTGTATAAATATAATCCGGTGTGTTCACTGCACAAACATTTGCATCAATCGAGCCAAACTCGTATTACCTTTCATATCAATGTCATGGACATAGACAGAACAGATTAATCTCACTATTCTATACAAAGTAACATACATGGAATTCAGATCCAGCATAATTTCATAATAATGTTGCAAGCACCACTTCCTGTTACTATTTCCTGATTTGTTTATTCTCAATTCCCAAGATTCCTAGATAAATCTGAGAAATAATATTAATATACAGAAAAAGTAATAAAAAATGCATTTTTTATGCCAATTTTCCATGACGTGAGTTGAACATCCCTTGTATCTAAACAAGTTTTTCTTTTTTTTTAATTTATTTATTTTTATATATACAGTTTATTATTTGCATTGGTATTTGTCATTTGTGTTGCTTCTCTAAAGCAGTTCTTCGAATTCCCTTGTAAAGTAGATGGTTAAAAAATAGTTCTTGTCTCCTCTTTTACTTCATTTGGTAAGCCGTTGTTCAGTTTCATCCTCTATGTGATTATGCAATCATTTAGTGCATACGTTCAACTTATTTGCACATTTAAAATATTTCACTTTTCCGCCACCTTTAACTAAGTCTAATAGTAAGAATTGTTAAAAGAATTTCCAAAGTAAGAATTGTTATTATCACATTTTATAGAAACAAGTAAATATTGATTTCTAGCCATTTCTGAGAAAATCCTAATATATGATTGTGTTAATCGAGTATGTCATTATCAAAGATGTTTATAATACTTAATCACATCTTATAATAAAATATTGAAATTACTATTTAAATATTTTTGTCATAATGTTATGAACAACTAGCCACAACAAAACTCTTGAAGAGCCGCATGCGGCTCGCGAGCCACAGTTTGGCCACCCCTGATATATGGAATACATTTTAGAATATATTATATAATATCATAATAGAATATTCAGAAGGTTAATTTGGTGATTATATAAGATAAGTAACCTTTGGGATAAATTTCTTGCCTATATACTGTTCTACTTTAAATAATCAATATTATTAATACTGTATAGACACTACCTCAACAATTTCATCATTCAGATAAATAAAACTAATCTACAATTTCATCAAGAATGTAAAGTCCATGTATCATCCATTCAGAACCATTATCAATGATACAGACATATGCAAATGATGGAAACGAATGGATCGTACTTATAAACTATTTAGAAAAAAAAGAGTAATGCTCATGTTCACAATGGCTAGAACCCTCGTTCCATCTCACTATAAGCATTCTGCAGCGCTTGACATGCGGGCGAACCTTTGCTCGCTCGTGTTCGAGCATGATCTAATTTGTATTGTTGTTGCACGTTTACTATGGACGGGAGTAAATAGCATGCGTTGGGAATTTACCCCAGTATCCCAAGAGTAATGTTTTAGTTTCTACCCGAACGTCATATTTAAATGTTCTCTTTTCATTGGATCATACATGCAGCTCGATGTTATCGCCTGTTTCCTTTCAGCTCTAGATACGTTCACAAATTGATATCATCCATTATAGTTGGTTGGTTGGTATTTCACAACTGGCTCATCGTTTAGTGCATGCCTACATTATTTGATATTTTTTATTGAATTTACATAATATAAGGAGACAAATATTTGTAGGTTTTATGTTCAACTTTAACAGCAAGAGATGACACCAGGTGGCAACGCAACTTTCTAATAGATCATTTATTTAAATATATTTTATCAACATGTATATAGTTTAGCTATAATTTTTCATGAATAAAAATTCAATAAAATAAATAAATAAAATAAAAGTTATTTTCATGAATAAACATTTATATATAATCAAAAAAAATCTCACATGAATTAATGTGTATAATCTTAAGACTTGTCCATAACAATGATGACGAAAATGATAATAGGCGGAGACAATTCATTTTATCAAAGTAATTGAAATTCTATATTTTTTTTTAACAAATTACTAAAATGGGAGAAGCTATGGTCATGGATTTTATAAGAGTTGTATAGATCGGATGAATGTGCATTTACCATCTGTCTGTTTTTTTTAATCATTTATCCCACATCTTAGCCTTTTCAAATTCCCAAAGGTTCGGTTTCATTTCCTTTCTCTTTATTAAATATCACACGAGAGAACAAAAAAAAGGGAAATTGGATGTCGGTCGGCTGCAGTTCACTTCTATAGGCAATATTAACCTCTATATAGGTCCGTTTCGGAGTGTTTCACTGTTATAATAGACCCCATCATTCTAAAGGTTATGCAGAAGGGCTCAGCTTTAATGATCTAAATAATCAATATATTTAAACAAATTTCCGAAGTGAAAGCTGTATATTTTTAACCCAGACACTCAGAGATAATATCAATCAATATCTTAGATTATTTAAAACCGGACTAATCAAGGACTATAAAACCGCATAAAAACACATGGGACAAAAAGAAACTTAACTTTGTAAAGAAAGAAAAAACAATCATAAATATAAAAAAAAATATTGTTGTTTACCATTTTTTAGAATACTTAATTAAAAATTAGTTTGGTTTGAAATTTTCAAACCGGACTCCAGTGAATCCGGACTATGCGAGGTATTGCTAGATAATATAGTTTGTTCTTGTGTGGAGAATATAGATTATTCAATGGAGAGAAAGAGAAAAGATTTACAAGACAATTTGTCCATGTATATATAGTGTAAATTCACACACTTCATAAAGTCTAAAAGTCATAAAGACTGACAATTACCTTTTGCATTACAGTAGTATTGCAGCATTGGCAATGGTATATGTTTTCAGCTACATGTTAATTATATTTTTACTTTGCAGATGGCAGTGAATACTCATCAATGCTTGATACAAAAGAATTATTCTTTTATAAGTTGTTGTTATTATATATTATATGGATCGAATGGTATCTATCAAAAGATGATGTTATTTAAAGTACTATTATTAACTGAATAGATAGAGGAGAGTTCGCCCTACAAATGTTCCCTTTGTTCCCGATCTCTGTTATTCCTCCTAGTCATTCTCCTTCAAAGTTTTTAAACCAGATGGGATAGATATCGGTGTCTCTGGTGTGTCCGTGTATATTATGCCTACTAAACTAACACCACTGGAGGCTTTTAAAGCTCGTATTTGATCTTGTCGACTAAACTTTAAAATAAACAAATATTTATTTTACTACTACTTTTTTTTGGATGCTCGTCCGCGTGTTCCCTTTCTCGCCTCGTCTCCACCATTCCAAAAAAAAGGCAAACACCATTAAGTTATCAAATATTATAAACAGCGAACCCCGTACTATTTAGTATATAGACACACACGAAGGCTGCAACCCTCCTCCTCGAGCACTTCTCCTTTTTTGTACTTGTTTAGAGTAAGAAGAAGAATATGAAACTGGAAAATTAAAGAGGAATACTGGAACCACGTGAACATCCCTCCTGTTTGGTATGCATTCGGGTTTCGTTATATTCCTAGCACAACTTCGAACTCTGGGGGTGGCGATGAATAAAGATCAAAGTTGGCGAACTTCAATTACATTTCGCCTGATTAACGTACGTGCTATTATTTCTTCTCGGAGTGAATTGTATGCACGTACAACAACTACAACAACAACAAAAAATGTACTGGAGAGATGAATCAACAATAGCAACAAAACAAGAGCGGCATACAAAACGGAAACGGATTCCAAAGGAAGTAGTTGATAATTAACACAAAGAAAATGAAGCGTAATTACTGACTGTCTGGGTTTAATTCACATAGTGACGTACTCGGGGATGGAGAGGTCATTAACTATAAATGACATAACTTTCGTGCTTAATGATTTGATGTGTTTATTAACCCCGTCTTCTGAAAATCATCATCATCATCTGCGTTTCATTGTTTCGTTTTCCTCTCCGTAATGCTTTTTAATTTGAGCGAATCACCTTCGTTATTATTTCGTTCTTTTTCCTTCCTTTCGTGTATTTTCCCTCGAACAGGAAACGGAACCAGCGGAGCGATTCGAGGCCATGATGCCACCTTTTGTCTCTTTTAAGGGTCGTTCACTCCGAGCCTCCCTTTCCTTTCAGTCTTCTCCGGTTTGCATAAAATATACTCTAATTAGCTTCTTCGGACGTTTAGACTTTCTTCTTTCACGGAAGAAGAAAGGCCGCACATTCTTTCCGAAAATTCAATTTACGAAACCAATTACTTATCTTTCTCCCATGAATAAATTACACATTCATTAATCAATCATTGCCAAATACTTTTTTGTAGAATACACGTTGTTAATGAAGCTGTTAGTCATATTCGTTATTCATTAACATTTTTAAAATAGTTATTCTATTTATATGTTTGAATTGCAAATGCAAAAATTATAACAAAATATCAACATATTCATGTATATGTTCATCTTTTGATATTACTTTTCCTTTAATAATATGTTTTATCATTTATTGAAAATGTTATTGCTTGACTTTAAATTAAAAAATCCTCATATACTTCATAGTTAAGTAACATTAGAAACGATTGCTACTAAATGAATTAAACCGGACTAATCGAGGACTTAAAACTGCATAAAAATAAAGTACATAATATGAAACTTTACTTTATTAATGAAGTATATAAGAAATAATTTTATATACTAATTTTTTAGAATTTATTTTTATTTAAAATTTAGTTTGTTCTGAAATTACTTTACTTAAAGATTTAAATAATATGTAAATTGTTCATTATTTGTTTTGACGGATTAGATTATAATTAATGAATTAAATACAAATAATAATTAGCAAATTAATTGCAATAATATATATTTTAATAAATTATATTAATTAAAAACTGGCATAAGTATCGATACTACTTAATGTAATAAATATAAAAGAAAACTAATCAGAACTTTTCATTTAAAAAGAACTTGAATGAATATAACTAGTAAAAAATAACTTTTTATATCAAAAAAGTTAATTCAAACAAAATGAAATCCAACAATCTAGTTACAAAGTTATTTCATATGCATTTGCATTTAGTTAAGAAGTTGAATAAAGGGAAAACCCTTTTGAGTTTTCAAATTGAACATATTATAAACTTAAATTATTTATCTGTACTTGTACTTTACTTGTACTTGTACACTTTTAAAAATCAATGCATTTTTTTTTAAACAAATAGACTTGTTAATATATCTGTCTTCATCTTCCAAAAACATTTTTTTAGTTATGTAATCAATGTTAATCCGATAAAAATTTGAAATCTAATTTTAAATTCAATCATAAATTTCTATAAATAAAAAAGTGTTTTTGTATATTCCCTTAATAAATAACATCTGCATCGCATTAAAATTCTATACAGTTTCACCTTAAGAATCAATTAATTTCAAAACAATACGAACATGAAACAAAGCCGCATTACTTTCCGAATAGGTAAACTGTCAATAAGGTATGTGAGATATATAATGGTTGAAACATTTCATACTTTTAAACCAACTAAGATTACATAATAAATATGATTTTCCTTTATATTAGTGTACAAAACTCAACTACTTTTGATTTATACCTTCATATAGGATTTTATCTATTAATTATTTGAATTAACAGTAGTAAAATAAAATATATTCAATCATTAATTTACATTTAAATTATATTTTAATTAGGTACAAATATTGTACAAAATACATTGTGTTATATACAAAATGATTAATAATATTGCATTGATGATATGTATTCATTAAATCTGGATACACGGTAAAATTTATGGATGTGAACATACAAAAAATATAGCAGCAATATATCGTGATAACATTTTGACGTGCGATTGCAAATCGAACGTGGCATGATTTAATTTAATTAAAAATCCATCCTAATTTGGAACGGGTTCTTTTCTCTACTCGCCGTGTTTTTAATGTGATTATTAATTAATTAATTACAAAACTAATTGATGTGATTCTGGATGGAGGAGGGTTGGCGGGATAGGAGAAGGCACGAGTTTGCTCGCTCATTCGTTCCGGTTTTAATTTAAGTGACATTAATGGGGGCTGTTAAAATGCAATTAATTGAATCGTATGGAAAACTGGAAAACGAGAAGGGGGTGGTTCGGGTCAGGCCACTCTAGTGCGCGTCCACACTGTACGTACATAGTGTACATAGAGGAGCGAGAAAGGGGGTGATGGGGGAGTGCAGGGCAGGAAGGCAAGCAGCGAGTGGGCTTCTCTGGTTTCGTTTTCGTTCTTTCCGCCACCCATTGTTGTGATGGATGAGATTTCAACGAGTTTGTATATAATACACATGTACAACAGAAAAAAATCTATACGTATATGGGATTTGAAGGAACGAGTGTGATTGTATTGGTGGTTGATGGTAGTAGTAGCATTGAAAGACAGATGAAGGTAGAACGAAAAAGAAGGCATGGACCGAAAAGTGGCCACTCTTCGGATTGACCTCACCTCAGGTATAAAAATAACACACACCGAAAAGGGAGGATAAATACCTGAGAGGCTATAAAAATGATTTACTCTCTGTCCTCATCCTCCGCTTCTCCTTCGATGTTTGCCGAGCAAAGTTATTTCTGTTGTCTGGATCCCTCGGCAGCGGTAAGTGGGAGGAGGATGAGGATGCCAGGAAAGAATCTATTAAGAAGGTTTCTGCCGTAAGTTTTTTTTTTGCTAATTATTTCGAGACACTGGCGCGCATAAATCAGCCTCGAAAACAATAATTAGTAATCAGGGTAAAAGCGGAGGGAATTGTTGTGTGCCCTCTAACTGTTGTTGGTTGTTTTGTATATTATTTTTTTTGCAACTCTCTTCTTCGTCGCTCCCTTTATTTCACGCACCTCATCCACTTTTTGTTTCTCCTCGTCGTGTTCGGAGTTTCAACCCGCTTTATATTTATAACAATCTGGGGGGAAATAAGTTAGGGCCCCGCAGGGGGAGAGCGAACGACGGCGAAGGGAGGAACGGAATATAAGGAGAGCGAAAGAAACAAAACAAACGAAAAATGGAGAATGCAGACGTGGATTTTGCAGACGAAACCGTGAAATTGTCATAATTCGCTCTGCGATTCCACCGGGACGCCGTCTTTTGTCTTATTTGAACCGTTTCCATAGCAACTTCATCTCAGAAATAATTGAGGTTATTAAGAAATAAGCTGCATTGATTTGTTGCATTCGCATATTTCGTTTCGGCACATTCTATTTTCCATTTGAACACAATGGAACTTTTCCTTTAGAATCGACTTCAAGAAATAATCCTTTTAAAATCAAATTATAACTTTATGAAAGTCCCAAATCATATCATTAAAAATATAGTCTTATAAATATACCTCTTATAGACCGGATTCACCAAAGTCCAGTTTGAAAAATTTTAAAACAAACTAAAATATAATCTAATTCTATATTCATTCATATTTTAATTTGTGTTTCTTTATATATTTCATCATTGGAATTCGAAATATGTGTTCATAGAGTTAATTAATATTAAATTTTAATTTAGCTGCATAATCCTCATGCCTGGTTCATAATAAAATTAAAGTTAAAACACGTTTAATCCTCTTCTTTAATCTTCATTTAACCAGCGCTTATTTAAAACTTTTGGAATTAAAACAAATTATTATGAGTTAAATATAGTTTGTGAATAATGTTAAAAAATATTTACAAATTTTATGGATTATTGCAATTTTTATCTCTTTTATGTAATTAGTCTCACTATTTGTAGTCTCACTTACCTTAAATACATTCGCTTAGCGTACGGCAATTTGTGTATGTTAAGTAAACACTATAATTATTTAAAAAAAATTGTTATGTGATTTCTGATGATATAAAACGATTGATCAAATGTAAATTGTGTTAAATTTTCAAAAACCTTCTAAAATCTATGTAAAGAATCAACCAACATCTGTCTCTCAGAATACTCACAGTCTGTATTCAATGGATCCCTAATATCCATCTTAAATACAAACATCCTTCCTTTAACCGTTTTAAAAAGTTGAGTATATACCTTCCTGATTCGCTCATCCGTATTTTTTGTTTTGTATACTTTCCTGAGTAAATATGCTTTTTTATTTTGTTTTTTTTTTGCCGAATTCACAATAGTCTGATTTGAAAATTTCCAAAAATAGTCAAAAAATTTGATCAAACTAAAAATAAATTCTAAAAATAGTAAAGAAAATTTATTTTTTTATAGGTGGTTGATAGGTTTTTCCCTTGATACAGTGAATTTATTTTTTGTGTCTATTTAGTTCGCTTTCAAACATACTGGCGAAACCGGTGGCAATCGAAATTCCGATAATCATAATTTCGACTGTATCAAAATCTCGAGTATATCAAAATCCCGGCTGTATCAAAATCCCGACGATATCAAAAATCTCGACTATATCAAAATCCCAACTGTACATTTTATTATTAAAATTTCTTCAATAACATTTCTAAATTATTCCGGAGCGTAGTCACATTCCTACATTAATATAACTTTTTTTTACATGAACATTGAGTAAATTTAAGATCCCGGTTAACATTAGATAGATAAGGTAATCTTTCCCGGTGGATAGTTACCATTATGATGATTTTTTTAATTTTTTAATTTGTAGGTTGGCTGTCGTCTTGTAGGTTAACTTCAGTAGTATATCCTTAACACTGACATTGTCCATCGACTTGGCTTAAGGTCCATGAGCTTAACCTTATTCATTTGACTGTCCATCTGTAATAAACGATGGCCCTATTGCTACAAGCACCGAGAGGACTCACAAAGGGCCTGGCTTGACTAGGATTTGAACCTGTGACCACTCTCAAGTGGGTAGGGCGACTTAACCATTCGCCCTATTAATATAACTTGAAAATAAATTAATATTTTTATTTAAAAAATGTAAAGAAAACTCTTTGTTGTCGTGTCTAACCATTATTATTATAATTATAATGCGAATGAAGTTGAATAATCTTAATACAGCGATGATGCCCACTGTATAATGCTTGTCGCTGCAACTTAAAAATAGGATGTAATAAATAAGGAATGATGCGATTCTAATTGATGTTAAAGGATGTTCAGAGAGGCATAATCAGTCTAATGAAATTTATCGACGGCGTCGCTTTTCTCGGGACTACAGCAGCGTATAAAGTATATATGTATATAATTTTTCATTATCGGTGAAGAGAGTTCACTAATAATAGCTGTCAGATAATTCTCTGCCGACTTGACGTTATCAGCTGGAAGGCCCGATGATTTACAACAGGCGTCCATAGACCATCGCCGCTGATTAAATATTTATAGGAGGATGCATACCAAACAGAAACGACAAACAACAACATCGGTGGTATCGTCGCTGCTTTTTCTATGTATCCTTCTACAATTATTTCTCTCCTTTTTTTTCGTGAATATTAAAAATGGCCGAGTTAGTTTCCGTTCCGCACTTAAGCTACATCCTGCATGCGCCGCACTCAAAGGGGAATCAGACGCAAAAGTATTATAATTAAAGCGTGGAAAATGCACATCCGCCTGTGAATGGGATATAAGGAGGAGCCGGGAATAAAAGAAGAAAACAACGTAGTCGGGAGGGCGACTTGTTTTCCACCCGTACACGGTTTTCCACCCGAAGACACAATAAGACGCTATCGGTTTTCTGAAATGGATTCGCGCGGATTTCCATATATAGTAAATGCCACGGAATTGGAGAAATCCACTTCTGCACTCTCTTCTTATCCAATCTGCCAGACTATGGCTGCGGTCTATAAGGAAGAGAACTATTTCGGTATTCATTAAGCGGATTCGATCTCTGCGTGGACGCTCTTCGGATAGCACCATATTATTCGAGATTTTATCTCCGGAATTCAAATAAATTAAACGGGACGACTAACAGACGGAAAAAAAATGTAATCATTTCAGTTACGCTAATTAGAGAATTTATTTTTCCTTTCGTGCCTGTATCGTGCCCCATACTCCTCGCACTCATAACAAACTACAGTAGCATGAATCACGATGATTCCACTTTAAAACATCCATATTCATTTACAATCGCAATCACCATAAATAAATAAGAGATATAAAAGTGGAGTAAAACATTTTATTCTACTTTTTTAATATCAATATTTTTATAAAATTATCAGTAGTAATAATTTTTGGAAAAATTCAAACTCAAGAGTTTCTATCAATACACGTTTAATTAACTAACTTAATCATTGATTAATAAATATTCTAATACGTCATGTAGTATTTATGGTTTTACTCAAAACTAATACTAATAAAAATTGCAATGTTTGATAAAAACATTTAAATTAATTTTAAAGTATTGAAAAATATGATGAGTACTAGTAATATTATTATTTATAATTAAATGTAATAAAAATATATTGATTAATTATACAAGTATTAAAGGAAGTATAGAGCTCTGGGACCCTGAGTCCATTTATAGAAAGATTGGTTAACTTTTCTGTTTTATTTCTAGGAAATATGTCAGGATGGCGATAAGTATAAATACTTTGTTTATAGTCTAAGGAAACGTTATGTTCATATCTTTCATTCTAATAAAGTACTTGATTATAAAACTAGTAATGTTTTAAAAACAATAATTTTATTTATAAATTTATTTTGTGTAATAAAGAAAGTTTTTACATAATTTAAGGGTATTGTTTAATTATAAATGAAATTAATGGGTCTATCCCGAAAACGGAAATAGTTCGCTTTTTTCTCTATTAATATATGTCGGGATTTCGATGTAGACCCATTTTGGCCAAGAGGGAATTTATTTCAAATATAATTAAAAAAAAATCATTTATATAATTTCAAAAATTCATAGTTTCAATTTGAATTGGAAATATATTTAATTCTAAATTATTTTATAACTAATATTTTTAAGAAACATTACTCATTTTAGTATAAAGTAAGAAATAATATCATTTGCGTTTTATGTAAAACCTAAAGAGCTACAAAACGTTTTCATGAAAATTAACCGTCTGGAAATCGTAGTTTTCGACCAGAAACCAAGTTAAGGTCGACCATCGCAGTCCCTTCCTCCTATTAGTCGCACCCGCACGAATTAGGCAACATTCTGAGGAAAACTTAATTCGCTTTAATGAAATATATTCCGAGGGATTTGCTTCCTCTCTATCTCTCTGTTTCTCTGGATTATATTTAAACCTCTCAACGCGCACGGATGAAAGTTTTAGGAAATTAATTAAAACAGATTCGCACAATGAGTATTTTTACGAGTAATTAGTTTTTATTTGAAGTAAAATTTGTTTAAATTACTCACTCACTAACAACAAATACAATAAAATATTTAACCATTCTTGGTAAATATTGTTACTAAATATGTCTTCAATAAATTGTTTACTTCTATTGTTTACTTATCTACTTTTCTATTGTCATACATTTTATCTAGACTGTTAAGTATATTATCTACTAATGTATTTTACATTAAGCGCTTATGGATAATGAAAAAATATCATCGAAGAAAAGGATAGTTGTGAGTCAGATTATAAAATTTTATAATTATGTACGTATACTAGAAGTATTGCTTTTATCATCATATTTCGTAATTATTTTTGTGAAGATAGAAGATTATTTCTTTGCAAAATATAAATTTTTACCGCAAATGTTCAATATATTTTATATTTAAAAAAAAATGATATTGGATATATTGTATGCAACAGACAATGTAAATGTTATATATGCACACAACATGTGGTTTTGTAGCGTAATACTTTTCGAAGAATTATTATTATAATGTTTAAGAACACATGCCATGTTAACAACTTAATTACGCCTTTGCTAGTGGCTATATTAACCGAGCGTTGCGTTTCAGGCAATCTCTTTTTTAAAGTTTATGTTATACATAACATTCAATGCTAATTTATCTATATGAATAAAAAAAAACAATATGAAACTGCGGAATATATAACAATATTATATAAGATTTTTAAGTTACAATCACTGAATGCATGTTTTATAAAACAGAGCATTGCAATGCAATTAAATATTGTTAGTTTGTTGTTGTTTTTTTTATAATGATTAATGTTATTATATTAAAAAAACATTAAGAAAATGATAAAATATAATAATATCGAAACAATTACACGAACTGAATTGACTCAGTACGTTTCCATGTTTTTTTTCCCATTAATTTGAATACAAAAAGGCCATGAAAGTCGAACGCACGAATTGTTCATAAAGGTGGTACGTTGCTTTTTTTATGCGTTTATTATTCATAATTAATATTAAATTGTGGGAAGCGCGGAGCATACAAATTTCCACTTGGTCTCGTCTCGCTTTCTCATGCATATTCACTCTTCCATTTCGACTGCACAGAACACACAGACACAAGCAGACGATGAAACAAAAACAATGAAAATCGTCGTTGACCGACGGCGAGGATTTCCACTTGTTTCTACCATTTGTGAATTGTTTATTTGTAGTCGGTCCATCATTAAACTGCTTACAAACACCTGCGTACTGTTTTTCAATAGCAAACTCGTTTTGCTTTGAAGAAATAACGATGCTAAGCAGGCTTCCCCGGAGTGCGAAAGACACGGATATTGAGTTTAGTTCGAGTAGGAGAGAAATGGATGTACGCAATGCTGAAAGGCGCAATGTTACGTGCGATCGACGAGAAGAGGCTAAGAAACCAGAACGGCTCTCTGACCCCAAGAAATATATTAATGAAATTGGAAAGAAGGAAAGAAATGCGTCTGCCGTTCGCGATTACTATTTTATTATGTTCGATTTATAAGTTGAATAAAATAAAAACCATTCTATTTATAATTATTTTATAAATTATTTATTTGAAGTAGTCTTTTTATTGAATGAAAAGCACGAATAGTTCTGGTTTCATTAATTCTGATATAGTATTAAACATATAGTGTTAACAAAAAATGTGGTTCAATTTATACAATCTTTGAAGTATAAAGAAATAATTAATTTCAACATCCTTTTTTTGACATAATTTATAAATAAAAATACTTAAGATCAAGAGCTTGTTGCAATAATTCATACAAATACTTATTTAATACTATAGCAATATCTCACGTTACCCGCATTATCGATATGCAGGACTATTTGAAACCGGACTAATTGAGGAAATAAATTCATACAAAAACAAAACTATGTACAGGAAAAAACATTTATTTGTGTATAAAAAATAATGTATACTAATTTTATGTTATTTTATGAAAAACTGTATACAAAATATATAATCAATAATAACCACAGAAAATAATATGCAATATATATCTAAAAGAAAACATACTTATGTAAGTAACCTATATTTCATGTTTAAAATCGCTAGCAGACGCAGGAATTTGATATTACAGATATTGCTTTATTAATTTTAATAATTTACTGTAATTGGATCAAGTAATGCAAAGTAAATACACAATCCATGACAGATAATCGATTTATGGTGTATATTTCCTAAGTGTATTATTTTGATTCACACTCGACCTATTTTATACGACTTATTAAATTAATTTAGTGCTTTTTTTCACTCTCTTATATTTCTGTGTTGATCGAATGTAATTGATTTACCCATTAATCTCCCGCTTTTCCGCGACGGGGTGCACTTTTCCGTCCATTCTTTCTCCCCGTTTTCTGATAGCCCTAATGCGCAATAAATCAAAAGTAATCTCGTTTCGGGGCCCTTTCGGAATCCGAACATTTTTCTATTGATTCTCGGGCAGCGTATAGGAAATTAAGTTTATATTTCCAGTTTTCTATATATGATATATTTTTTTCTCATCTCATTGTTACAGCGTTTTGTACTCACAGTGTATGTTCAAGGATGCGGCTGAACTGGTGATGGAAAGGCCTTTTTGATCCTGGGCAATGCAAGTGAACTGTCCAGAGTCCCTTTCGCGATCCACGCGGTTGATATGGAGGCTGGAACCACGCTGGAAGCGACGAGTCGTGTTGTAAATCCTGGATCCTGGAAGGAAGGTTTAATCATGAGGATAATTACACACGAACGTTCTTTGATGGGGAGATCGAGCTTACCGTTCAATTCCCAATAGTAGGAGACACCCTGGTTTGGTGTAACCTCGCACGGAAGCGAAACAGATTTCCCGGTGACCACGCTCACGTCCTTCGGCGTCTGCGAGAAGTATATTTCGTCCTGGCCAAACATCGCTGGCACTGCAAAAGCAAAATTAAATAATATTAGATACTGAGGCATTTTTAACGGAAAATATATCAATATTACTTAATTTATATTTCAATTACTAAAATGATTGCTATAAAATAGATATATGTATCTAATATTTTGAATCGCATTGATTAGGATTTAATATGCAAGAATGTATACTGTTAGTTTATAATTATCTTTCTCAAATTAAAGAACATTTACATTTATATATTTCGAAATTATACTTCTAAAATTCAGCATCCTTGTATAATTCCGTACAGCGTTCAAGAAACAAACGGTATTGATAATCATAATAAACTAACTCTCAACATTAAAAATAAATTTAATTCATTTAGGATTTATTAGATAATATCTTTAGATAGTATTTTCTGAATAAAACAGATTTTTTTTAGTATTATATATATTAGTATATACAGAAAGACCTCGTTTAGTGCTTTATATGCGTTCCTGGAAACAAATCGTTAAACGAAACAGCGTTATAAGAGATCATTTTAAAACATATTACTTTAATTTACTTTAATTTTAACACAAACATTTGCACATAGAAATATTAAGTTTATTTTTGTGATGAAGGTCCTGGCTTTTCTGATATTTTAGATTTTTTGGCGATAAAATCGTCTCGAGTCATTTGTCGCTTTCTTTTTCTTTCATTAAGCAAATGTTGGTAGCAAAAGAAATTGGGGTTCCCAAATTGTGCGCCGCTGTTTTCACCCTGAGATAAACCAATCTTTTGTCTTGGGGCGCCGCTGAAAAACTCTGATATATTAAGTACGCCGCAAACCGAAAAAGTTTGAAAACCCCTGGAATAATACACAAAATTTTATATGAACGAAAATTATGGTGTACAATTTTTAATGAGAAAGTAAAATTGTGTATTAGATACTTATTTATTTAAATTAAGCATGGAAAAAGTGACTCTAGTATCCGCATGAAGTTTGACATTTGTCAAAAAAGTTCTTTTAGTGAAATGGTAAAATTATGTAACAATTGTTAGTTTGGTTTTATACCCGCTGACAATTTGTTTTAGATTAATTATTACGGTCGTCATTTTAAAAACTACCTAAAAAGTCTATATTCGAACAATTAAAGATACATTAAAAATGGCCTATTAATAGTAGACAGTAGTAACCAGTAAGATAATGCTAAACCACGTTGCAGTGTTGCTGATGATGAAGTTGTTCGCGCTGGTACTGAAAATAGGTGGAACATAAAAATTATTTGTCAACCACCAAACAACCTCAATTTAAATGTCCTCGATTTGGGTTTCTTTAACGCCATTCAATCATTACAACACAAAGAGTCTGCCCGTCCAGTATTGATGAACTCATTGCGTTCGTGTATAAAGTATGGCATGAAATAACCGCGGAAAAACTAGACAATATTTTCATTATATTGCAGAAGTTTATGGAATTGACTAAGCTTCATAAAGGAGGCAATGATTACAAGCTTCATGACATGAGCAAGGACAAACTGCGTTTGCAAGGAACTTGACCGTTTATAGTTACTAATTTGTTAAATGTTACTCATAAGTGTTAATTTTCAAATGTTTTCCATTTTACGATATAGTTTAGTTATGAAAATACATGTTATATATCCCTTTGGATTGGACACTTATTTAAGACCGGAGGGAGTATTTAATATCGAAATATTTAAATTATAAAAACAGTTAGGAAAAAAAATAATTTGAAATTAAAGAATTGTAAACCCATGTAATGCCATTGTGGGGCATCGGTGTAAAAATAAATACACTGTATAACAACTCGATGACTAAACCATTAGTGGATGCTGTTTCCATTTTTGTTTTTAATCAAGGGAATTAATAGTAAAATCCCCGAATTTTATTAACGTTTGATATTATAGATAACATATAAAATTTGTTTTTTTTTAACACATAATAATGCAATGACCAACTTTTATTTCCAACTATTTTTGTGCCAGAAGTTAATAAACTCGACCTGATTCTGTCAATCTGTCATAAAAAAATAGTATATAAACTGGAAAAACTCTACAATGTCATTAATAACAAATAATTAGTAGTCTTCATTAATTTAATAGATTTTAATGACAAACAAATATTGTCAAAATAGTAAAGCTTACATATTTAACAAAATGTTACTTGATACATTTATACATTTAAATCGATCAATAACAGACACAAACACGTTTTATATTACAATGAACAGAAACATATATTTGTTTCTGTCATTGTATACGTGATCACAATTTGTTTTAATTAAAATCGTTTCGTTTTTCCAGCAGACCAATATTTTAAATTCAGATATTTTGGAATGTTTCATACAAATATTTCTATAGAAATTTGTTGCAAATATAATACACTGAAAATACACAAAATTCTGACTATTACAAATAAATGAAAATAGAAATTATTTTTTGAAATATAATAATAACAATGTTATATTGTACACACAAAACACATACAAAAAGATATATACGATTCCGTCATTATCCCGCTGCTTGAAACCGGACTAATGGAGGAACAAATAAACAAACAAATAAACAGGACAAAATAATTGACTGCATAAAGAGAAAAAAAAACAATAATTTTTGATTATTTTTTTTGTGTACCTTTTAATTTTGTTCAATTAAAATTTAAATTGTTTTGAAATTTTCAAACGAGAGTATAGTGAATCCCCAATTATGCAAAGTATGTTGGTGTTTTATTATTTCACTAAATTATATAAGTATGTTATGTTACATGTCCTTAAATAAATGTAGTACATAAACGTATATTGCACACTATAGAAATAAAATAGGCTTGTTAAGTATTGCTGGTTAGTACGAGTTATATAACATTTATTACACTATAAATCTATCAATTGCTCAAGTACAAATGTCTATTAGGAACATTAAATTAAGCAGTGATTCTGTTCAAATTTAAAATTGATATACGTGTTAACTATTATTTATTATGGTATAAATGTTATATTTCTTTATTAATTGATCCACATACAATATAAAGTGGCCTCATTTATACTACATGAATTTTATATTAATTCTCTGTAAAAAAAAGAATTCATAATTAATGAAAATTTCCATATTCAAGTAGACGTAACTAATTATGAATTATTTGGAATGCACTCGAAGATTCATCTACATTAATCAATACAATTAATCTGGTATTTGAAATTTGAATGTATAATTTTAAAATATTTTATATGTTGAAAAATTATAATATGAGCAAATAAATTATAAAATGCAACGATTATATCACGTCGGCAAATATACTCGTTTCAAAGAATCTTGTTCATGTTAATATATGTGAATTATATATTATTATTATATATAATTATAATAAAATAATGACTTGAACTTCCTTACAATAACTTTATTTATATTTAAAATTAAAACAATTATTTTTTAATTAACGAAATTTTTCATTCTGTAAATAATATAAACAATACCTAGATAGGGCAGTTTCGATTAATGCTGATTCATTATAGTACGATTTGAAAATTACAAAACAAACTACATTTTAATTGAGCAAAATAATTTCTAAAAATATTAGAATACAAACTTATTTTTATACATAAATAATCGTTTTTTTTTTCTTCTTTATACAGCAAATTCTTATCTTATTGTGCAGTTAATTACAAACACAGTATATGTTTTATTTATGTATACAACAACCAATAAAAATATATACAATTTTACACATAGAACTGCGTTAATATTATTCTAACAATATTAACAATACAAAGTATTATCGAGGATATATGATTATTGATTTTTTGTTTCTGTAAAAATATATCGTAGGAAGTAAGTTTCCCTTCGAAATTAACCAAGCGGATATCCTAGTTATCCAACAAAACGACGTTAGGGTCGTCCCCTCGCAAACCCATTACTCAGATTAGTGCGAATTCATTTATTTTGTATTGTAATTTAAATAAGAAAGTTTATTATCTAAATAATGTATGATCAAGATTTATCTACAAAATATACAGAATAATGAGAAAATATTACAATTGAAGCTTTAATTTTTATTTTATTTCAAAAATACTTTAAATATACTGCGATTATGTAAGTTAATTGATCATGTAATTAAAAGACTATGTTTTATATCACTATTATCATTAGCTAAATACAATCTGTCGGTAAGGTCTTCATTATCCGAATCAAAGTCATGATGTCCAAAAATACCGATTGCAATATTTATTTCAATATTTGACTATCTTTCTTACAGTATAGTAGCATTCGAACAAATAATTATTTTGTATGTATATATTTATAATTTTTCTAAATAATCTCTTGCATTTTTTTTATGAAAACTATTTATGTCCATATATTTTTTGTAGCAAACTATTGACAAATTATTCCATATTGTGACTCATACTTGACTTGTAATGCTTCGGTGGATATGTAACCGGTGGAAATTCGCATCAGTTATTTTTAAAAATGTTTTTTTTTTATTGCAGTGAACTGAACTATTATTGTTTTATTAAATATGCTATAATTAAAAACATACTATAAAAATATTCAATAGAAATTATATTTTACAAAATATTGGAACATTTCATATTTTTTCAGTGTGAGAAAAACAAACAGTGCACAAATATATATAAAACCGTGATGTTAATTATCAATCTAAAAAAAATTTTTTTTTCTGGTGAGTCTTAACAAGTACAATAATACATCAATAATGAAGCAATAAGTCATACTTGATTAACATACAAGGACTAGAATGGGTTTATTTTCCTGAGTAAAGAAAATGACAATCTATTTTTCTAACAAACATGTTACATTTAATAAAATTTTTCTTTGCCAACTTACAAAGAATAATCGCATTTTGAAATATAAATCTAAAGTTGAATTTGTCTTTCATTTAACACACAAAAATAAATGTTATCAATGTCATGTAAGCACTTTAAATCAGTGGTCCCAAACCTCTGATCCGTGGTTTAAATGGTACCGGGCCGTCCAAGAAACATTAAATTATTTCCATTTTATTTTAACTCACTAGAATCTAGTGAGTAAAATGTTATATCATTTTATATTCATTTTTTGGTGAAACTGTATCATCGTCCCCCGCCCTCAGCGGGCCGCGGTAAAATTATCAAACGTTAAGGTTGGGAAGCACTGCCTTAAATTATTAGATGTTAATATTTTCTCAGCAGGAACTTCTTTATTTTTTTCTTAATAATAATAATCTTTATTAGTCACAAGTCTTTCCGCCAAGAGACACAATAAAATATAAATTGTCACAAAGAAAATTATACAAAAAAAATGGCGTTCAGAAAAATGTGAAACGTACATATATAAAAAATATGAAATTATAAATAAACCAAATAAAAAGTAAATCTTCATGAAATGAAACAAATAATATATTCTGAAGCATCATTCGACTGAAGAATGATAAAATTCGTCCGAACACAGTCTATCCACCCTTCATGATGAAACCCGTTCTCTGATTCACATACGTATTAGACTCCCGCTCCCTGTCATCCACATCGAACATTAGAACATAAACATGATGTCTATTTCAACATTAAAGTTGTCTATTTGTGATTTGCGCGATTTTCTGCATTCCTTGGCGAGTTTAATCTGTTAATATAGGTTATTATTGGCCTGTGAATTCTGTTGTCCTGAAGGTCTTTAGGTAGATCACTCGTCCTTTTTATTAAGTGGCCTAACTTTGATGTTAGGTATACCCGGTATGGAATTTTTTTCTTAATTTTATTTGTCTTGGTTGCTGTTTTTATATATTTCTGACAAATAAATTATAATAATTAATATTAATAATAATTTTGCAAAACTAATCAAAAATTCGGTCTAGGTGTGCAAAAATATTGTGTCAAATGACATATTGTGTAGATTTTAAAAACCATTTTATAGTAATCACTAATTTCTTAAAAGATCCAAGTCAGTGTTATACTTCTTAATACCAAATGAGTCTCATAAACGTGTTCTGAATTTTAAATTGAATTATTTTCGATTTCATAAAAGGTTACAGGATGTAAGTAAAATCTCAGAAACTTTGTAAAAGATGTCGAACTTCGACCCTCGTCTGCATTGGAAATAGTACTGTGACCAATTCAATTACAGCAACGAAAAAAAACATTTCGATTCGGCCAAATCTCGGTATGCCTTTTGTGCAAACACACACACATGCATTCTCGTGTTGTTTTGGTTTCGGCGCAGGTTGTTGAACTGCCGGTGTGGACAACTTTTCGAGATCCGTCCGGAGCGTTCTTCTTGTTCCTCCTCACCTCAGTCGGCGTTGTCTCATCTCCGTCGTTTCTCTTCACTTCACTCTCTGATGTGTTTCAAAGTTTATTACGAGCCTGGAAACGAGTTTTACGCGAGGCGAATTCTTTTTCTCCTCTTTCTATATTTCTCTCCCTCGAAAAGCCTCAGAAACGTATATACACACACACATACAAACGCACTGAGAGATAGGCTCCGGCTTAGTCTTTGGAAAGCAGCCGGCATGATAATGTAAGAGGATGAGGACAACAATGAAGTGGATGAGACTACGCAATTATATCAATTCAAAGTGCACTCACATCGCCATAATATCCATGTGAATTGTTATTATCATTATTATTATATAATAATAAGGCCCTTATCGCCGCGGATCTAATTTGTATAGCTGCCCCACTTATTATGCAACTCGCAAAAGGAGCTTTTACTCTCATTCCTATTTTATTATCCTTTCCAATTTGCGCTACTTCCAGTAAGCATTTTGACCGCAAGAAGTTTTCGCGGAATCTTATTTGCGTCGCGTAGCAACGGATAATACTTTGAAACCAAAAGTCCGAAAAGAAAAGAGAATAAAGATCGATGCGAACAAATGAGGAACAGCTTCGGGATGAAACGCGATACATCCTCTCGGCTAATTACGATTGACCTCTACGTCCGTCCTTCTTCCATCCACTTGCATTATTCTCATTCTGCCTTCGTCCGTCCTTCATTCTCCATTTTCCTCTCCGCAGCAGAAGCGGTTATAAATATATTAAAAGAAACTTTTGCCTCGGGCGGGAGAGTCCTTCGCAAGAAACTTTCCACGAAACAATGGTGCACTTAAATTTAAACTCGAAAGAGATATATAGATATTCCGCGTCTTCAGGCTCGACGATCCTCTTCGCATCTCCATCTACCTCCTGGAAATAAAATTCGCACGATGATTTGTTGGTTACCATGATGGAATATTCTCGTTCTATTCCGAAGACCATTCGATTTGCTTCACGTACTCAACTATCGTAATTCCATATACATATATAAATAATGTTGTAACAACATCGGGCCGCGTTCGTTCCCTTTGTGTTAAGGCCCTTGTTGGAGCGCGAACAAATAACGCGAATGCAGATGGTCGTTTCGCCTGCAGAGATTTAGACAAAGCATTCAAACACATTGGACCATGAGGAATATCGATTATGCACGCATGTAGCATACACGCGGAGAAAGGATGCCGAGGGGAGGTTTTGGTGCTTGTTGGAGGGTTTCATTACAGCCGCACACAACAACTACGCGAATTTACGTTTATACACAACCTGAACTTAATCTCATTATAGAATTATGAACCCAATGAAAATCTATACATGATTTTCAAATAAATGTCGTTCGTCCCTATTAACTGCTCAATATTTAACAGGGATTTTAAATTATATAATAGTAGTCCAATATAAATAAAAACTTAAATTAATAAAGTCTTATATTTACAGAAAATATTCATCAAGATAAAATGGAACAAAAAAGCCAATTACTACACATAATTAACTTTTATGTCAAAAACTATTCTACCAAATTTTAATTCACATGATAATTAACATTTAAATTATAAACATTACGAGAATGAATCTATCAATGTATCTTAGTTTTGTTGCGATCTAAAAGAAAACTTACAACTAATGGAGACAAAATTAAGTATCAAAACAATAAACATGTGAAAATGAAAAAAATAAAATTATATATTAAAGATTTTTAACAGAAACTATGCAAGAAATAATGAAATTTATAATGAAAAACTAAATTTCATTAATTAATGATATTGAAAGTTGCAATAAAATCGAATATAAATAAATAATAATCGTAAAATAACTTTTTCTCATTTAAAGTTGTCGAAATGCAAATTTCTTGCCATAAATCTCGAACTTTACCTAAGTTACAGTCTGTTTTGTAAGAGATGTATCTGGGAATTCGTTTTAAATCCGATTTGCGCATAGCAAAATTGGTTTTAAAACTATCGTTTTATATAAGTACCAAACTTTAAAACTATAAAATCTGAATCAAATGACATTCCTTTCCGAATTATTTTAAAAATCTTCATTCTTATCGTGAATTATAATATAAAATAAAGTATAAAACAATAAATACCAGGTAAAAATCTTATGATATCAAATAAAATATTTAAAAAAAATCAAAGAGGTGTATAAATGATTTTACTATTGATTCACACGGAAGTTATACAGAAGTACAGTATATCAACTACGCCTATGTATTTGAATATATACATAAGCCTATAGGCATCGAAGAACTAAACTAATACTCTAATAACGAGACTTTTAAATCAAGCAAAATACTTATTTATATTTGAAGTTTTACTAAATGTTTTTCAAAATCTTAATATTTTAAAGATTGCTTTACGATGTTTTGTTTTTTGGACTCTCTATTGACGGAATTTCTTATAATATATATTATTCTAAATATGTTACCTAGTTTTCAGTGTTTCTTCATTAACATTATTATTCCAGTTTATCAATATTACTTATTTATGTTTTCAATGTTTTTGGCATTTCTATTATTTTTATTGTATTCCTCTAATTACCAAATATTTCCTATATTGTAAAATTAGCAGTTTTTAATGATTTAGATATTACTACTTTTCAAAGATTACTGATTAATTATTTGACTCCGAATTACTCGTAAGATTATAAATATTTTTTTTTATTTTGATTTTGTTAGCTTGAGCAAATTCAATAGTCTTCATTAAATTCCTCATTAATCATAAGATTTAAAGACTTAATCAATATATATGTTGACTACTCGAACAAATTGTATAGTATACTAAAAATTCTCGATTGTTAGATTTTAAATACTAAGAATCATACTTTGTTTTTAGCAATTTAATCGAATTGAACTTTCAATATTTATTGATAATGCTTTTTCTCATACCGACAGATCAATCTTAAACTTTGCCTATATTTGTATTAGATTTTTTTACGAATTTCAGGTTTTTCTTTAATTCTGTCATCCTAAGATTTTAAAGATTACTTTTATATTAAAATTTTGTCAATTTAACAAAATTCTATATTATTCGTAAATCCACAATTAATCAAGGCTACTTCATTATTTATATTTTTGGCCACTCGCCCAAGTTCGTTAAATTTCTAAATTATTCTTGATTAAGGAAGCAAAGGGACGAGCTTATTGCTATTTCCTGAGATCTGTACTCTAGATGTCTATCATGGCATCCCTTATCAAATACGAAAATCAACTTTCGCTTGAATAATTAATTGCACCGTTGCAGATTTATCTGTAATTAAAGCTCCCCAGTCGGAAGGGTAAGATCGTTCCATCTTCTTGGTCTTCTCATCCCTCGACACATAGATTTTTCCCCGAGTACTTGGGGCGTTGGGTTGGCGAGGGGTGCTCTCGCGCATACATAAAAAAACGAGTACACCAGACAATTGTGAAGCAGGGGGTCGGAGAGGAAGACGACGTTGTATATGCATTGAGTGGCGAGAGGATGAGATGACACCTATGTAATTGGTGTGTTTACAAGTGAGAGGGCAGATGTATGGGTGTAGTGTATGCAGATGCAGTGGCCCTATCAACCCTTATTAGAGTACCCCGACGACGTTCACATTCAGGAACAAAACAAAGAGGAGGAAGAAAAAAAAAGCATTTGAGAGTGGAGAAATATATTAAAATGCGATGAAAGAGTAAATCGTGAATGCAATTTTTTGGCAATGCCACTTGGTCCTTTGATGGAATTTAGGTTGATTACTCGGCGAGCCGATGAATGGTTGCTCGTGCTCATTTTTCCTTTAAGAATCATTAAATTTAATTAATTTACTTCATCAAATGTCTGATCCGCTGTTCCTTCCGGTTACAAAAGCTCTAAACACATAAAATTTCTTTGTTTTTGTAATTTGTAGATTTGGTAGTAATTAATTTGCGCGCGGAATGCGCGCCGGTACGTTGAAACGTCGAACGAAGTGCATCCACTCCTTTTGATGTTATTTTTGTAATTTAATTTTCAATTAAAACCGAGCGGGAATGTTTGCCGCGTGCATAAATTACGTTGCCGGTGCCCTTTTGAAAACCACACACACACACACAGAGACATGCTTACATACAACATACGCATACAACAGAAAGAGATACTTTGCTGAAATGCTGCACACCATTCCTCTCGTTCATTTTGCAGATGAACATGAAAACCGGAGTTCTTTTCTCCTCTTCGGCGTGTCTTTATCCAACATCCCCAGCGACAAATTAATTATAATTGAAAAGGCTTCAATTATCTCATGGGACCAGTTTAAGTACTCTGCGTGTGTATTTATTTTATGTATTTATTTTTGCGTGGTGTTAAGAAGATGAAGAATGCATGCAGACATACCTAGATGCATCATAAAAACGGCGCACACTACAACTCCAAACATCTCGATGATGATGATATTATTCTCACTCTACTGCTGTATTCAATAATGTCAGTTATTGTTTTCATATAATTTACATTGTCTATAATTCAACGGTTTTTGTTGTGCCTTCTATCCCAAAAAATGCGAGGGAACCGGACGACGTCTGTTGAAGAAACCACCCCTTGCGAACGCGCGCGTACAACTGAAGATATTCTTTGCCATCCACTCCCGACTATATTCGTCTCTCCCCCTATAACTATACCTATATATATATAACATGCATGTCCACAAGCCGGTTTGTGTATTTCGAATTGCCTCCACAACACAGGCCGTATACACACGAGCGTAACCGAGGAGTTTGCTTAGGCCACAAACAAAACCAATGTTGTAGAATACTACAGATCTATATTATAGGCAAGCCATCTAACAGATATGAAACTATTTCAGCTAGTGGTGTTGTACTTTTAGTTACGCACTATTTTTATTAATTTCTACGAGTTGTACTCACAATGAATTTTTATTATTTGTAAAATTTTAGTCAATTCGAACCTATCAACCATAACTAATTGTGCACTCTCAGTTTGTTACCTTTCTTTATGATTTGGTCATTTTTGTGAATTCTATCGTCAATGCTATTTCTCAATTTTTAATTGTTTTCAAAGACGTAAACTGTATAAAACAAATTTGAAGTAAACAAAACATTACTAAAAAAAATACAGAATTATTGTTCAGTAACTTTGATATAAATCTCGCGTTAAAAATTTAATTAATATATAAACGAATATATTTCATTTAAAATTTTACAATAATGATTTTGTGAAATTTTTGTTTTCGCTTTCGCTTAAAACAAGATAAAAGTAAAAAATATCGTAATTGGACATTTGTTTAGAATAATTTTTACAGAATATGAAATAATATGGTTAACCCCTTTTTATAGTAATTTCTTACATTGTATTGTTTCCAGTAATAAATAAGGGAAGAAGTACTTTTTTTCTACATATTTTTATTGAGAACACAAAGAGGTGTAGAATTTAACTTTAAATAATTGTTGTACTGCTGGATAATGCTTTTACTAGTTTATATAATTGTTTGTATACAGTTACGTAAACTTTTAAACTTTTATCCATCTAAATGGAAATATTTTTATTTTCATTTTCGTCTTACCAATTTGAAAATCTGGTCACCTAACTCTGAGTACAATCAAACCGAAATACCGAAATTCCGACGTTCGAAATCCCGACTATATGAAATTATCGACAACCATAATCCAGACTGTAACAGAATCTCGACAACCATAATCCCGACTATATCGAAAATTTTATTTTTTATTTATTTCGAAGCGTAGTCACCTTGTGCTACATTTTTATTATATTTAACAAAAACATATTATTAATTTATTTCATTTTGTTGAATTATTTATAATAAACCTTAACATTATGAAATAATCTCAATACAATTAGATTATTAATTGTTGTTATTTATTACTAATAACAATTTAAAAGTGACTACGCTCTGGAATAATTTAAAAATGTTATTGAAAACATTTTCGATATCGTCGGGATTTTGATACAGTCGTGATTTCGAACGTCGGGATTTTAATATAGTCGGGATTATGGTTGTCGGGGTTTCGATACAGTCGGGATTTCAAATGTCGGGATTTCGAACGTCGGGAATTTGATTGACGGTATTTCGGTTATCGGGCTTGCAATTGCCATCGTCAAACTATATAATATGCAACCAGGTTAACACGTAAATCAGTTTCCCTTCTTAAACAATAATCAGTGGCAGATTATCCGTTCAGGTAATGAAGCACGTGCCGAACCTATAGCATTTAAAATGGGTCTATATCGAAATTCCGACAACCGAAATCCCGTCAATCAAATTCCCGACATTCGAAATCCCGACTGTATCAAAATCTCGACTATATCAAAATGCTGACTGTATCAAAATCCCAACTATATCAAAATCCCGATTGTATCTAAATCACGACTGTATAAAAATACTGACTATATAAAAATCCCGACTGTATCAAAATCCTGACTATATCAAAATCCCGACTGTATCAAAATCTTGACGATATAAAAATACCAACTTTATCAAAATCCCGACCATATCAAAATTCCGAAAATATCTTTTATTATTAAAATTTCTACAATAACCTTTTAAAATTACTCCGAAGCGTAGTCACCATCTACTACATTTTTATAACTTAATACTGTCGGGATTTCGAATATCGCAATTTTGATTATCGGGATTTCGGTTGTCGGGATTTCGATTTCCACCGTTTAAAATAAGTTCAAATATTTTATAAATAATAATTTACACATGGGTCACTGTCAATAATTGTCCAATATTGCAGTAATTCAAAATCTTTTCACGTCACACCTCACAACACAGGGACCAAGTTATATGAGAAATCTGTTGCATAGCCACTGCCAGGAGGACCAAGTTATATGAAAAATTTGTTGTATGGCCACTACTGTGGCGCAGTTATCGAATCCTTAGTACACCGGCAGCTCTATAGGTACAAGTACAAGTGCCAAATAATATAAAATTTGGAAATTTCTTATAAAATTCCAAACAATAATTAACCAATGCGTTTTATTAATATATTAGATTAATGTCTTCGATTTGCATTTCAGGTATTGAGAAGTGTTGAATAATTAATCCTTTCATTCTATATCACTATATTTATATGACGTACAGTTATTAATTTAAGAAATGTAAGTATTGTGTCGTAAGTATTGCTTAAATTTTGAATAATAAGTAAAAATACATTATATTGAGATTATGTTGCTTTGTTTTGGTGTAATGTTCCATAGGCAACTCTTTAGGGGCACCACTCGATTTCCAGATTCGCGAGGGCACGCCACCACACATCGTCTTTGGTCCCTTGTGGATGACTTCCAATATTTGACTTTCTCAATTTTTTTATATGTCAAAATTCTCTCGGCACACTTTTAGTCATTTCGAAGCACATCGGGTGGAAAGTTCCGCAATGTTGAACTAAAAAAAAATATGCATAAAATTGACAATTGCAAGCCCGACAACCGAAGTCCCGTCTATCGAAATCCCGACTACTATAATCCCCACAATCAAAATCGCGACTTTATCGCGACAGTGTCTTATAAATTTCTACAATAACATTTTTATGGTAGTCGGGATTTCGAACATCGGGATTATGGTAGTCGGGATTTCGATATAGCCGGTATTTTGATAGTCGGGATTATGATAGTCGGGATTTTGACATAATTGGGATTTCAAGCGGCGGGACTTTAATACAGTCGGGATTTCGAACGTCGGTATTTCAATAGACGGTCGTTAGGTTGTCGGGCTTGCATAAGAAAAAAACATTTAATTTTGTGTACTAATAAATAATAATAATAATTTATTGGCCAATTTATCAATACATAAGAAAAAAAAGTACATTTTATACTTAAATAAATTCTAACATAAAATAAAAAAAATATATTAATAGGCTGGCCAAAGGGCTAACGACCGAGGTTTTTCCGCCCATTGTGTACTAATATTTCAGAAATTAAATTTATTTTCCTCGATCATGAGTTTGTCTGAATAAGAAATCGGAATTTTTTAAAGCCATTTTTAAGCTTATATATGTTATAGTTGATAGTTCTTTAATATGGAAAAGAGCTGCAATTATTTACTCAAAGATACGCTTTGTTTTAAACCGATTGTGTTTTCTTGGCAAACTACAGTTTTATGAAATGTACAGGTTCCTTTAGTTATTTGTAGTTAGCTGTAGACACGTTTTATCAGTATAAAATCTACTGACAGATGGCGCATACATCTCAAGTAGTGTAATAGTAGTTTAAACACTTTTAGTAGATGTCGACACAAACCAAATTCTGTCCCATCTAATAGATTTTCTACTATGAATTGAAATTCGATTAATTTGCAATATAAAGACTATTTACAGCCACATTTTTAAGAACTCTATTAATCAAACTGTACTGATTAATTGCTTTCAGAAAGGGCGAGATGAAAAGTCGTTGGCGGTGATATAATAACGTGGCAAGTTTCAATATGCGGATAAGCCTAAATACAAATAAGTTTAAGCCGGGATAATCTACAAATAAAACACGGACGGTAGGAGAGAAAGTATTAACTTTTTAAATCACCGCCGGATTCTTTATTTGTGCGTCCATCGATTTTCCTTAAAATCCGAATTACATTATCGAAAGTGAAAACTGAATTCATGAAAGTAAAAGGAAAATTATGATTCATTTATATTTCTATTGAAATTGATTAAATATTATTTAAAATTTAATTCTTTAATTTAAATAAATGTAATGAGAGGTATATTTTAATTGTCTTTTAATAAATACAAAATATGACAAAATAATTCTTATATTACTTCATATGTCATAAAGGAAATACGAGTATTCTGACACATACATTTTTTTTACTATTATCATTCAATACGTAATAAAAATGTGGAAAAAACAACTTTTTTTTACATATTATTAACGTAACTAAAACAAACATCTGTTATAAAAATAAGTAAAATTGAAACCAAATAAAAATTACTATTATTTAATAGATACATGCGATAAATGATCTTATAATAACACAATTTACTTCAATGAAGCGAAATTCCTCTCTATAGATTGGCTTTATAACCTAGACTTACCTACATCAAATAATGTTGAATACTTGGGCGTGTTCTTCAATAGAAGATTAAGCTCCTTAAAAACGATATCAAATCTATTGAAAAATGTAATGAAAATACTAAAATTGAAGAGAAAAGTATATTGTAATAACATCTGTAAGATTTTTAATGGTAAAATTAAATAATTGTTCTGTGATTTATCAGTATTTTCTACAATGTACCTCTAATTATGTCTGGTGTACTATAATATTTCTGATAAATAACGATGTCTTTCAATTTAAAAGTGTTCAAAAATGACAAAAAAAAAAAAAAATAACTGTGATTTATGAAAAAGTGTTATTCTTAAGCAATTAGTATTAAATTCAATAATTCCATATAAGTAATTGTTAAATGAACGAAAAATAAATCACAAACAATAAACTTTAGTTTTATATATTAAAATGTGATTTAACTTTGTACCTAAGTTGACCATTAATATAATTTATTTTTGTTAGAAACTAAATGTTTTATCCCTGTATACGAAGATTTGCTTAACAAAGTAATTTCGTGATATGCAAGTACAAGATTTACAAACCTAAGTTCTATAAGCTACATCATATATAAAACAATGAGTGTTCTTTATATTAATTTTTCTTTAATTAATTGTGTAATTGTTGCTATATA